>NW_017537556.1:1011213-1014343 GCF_001853355.1 Bactrocera latifrons | reverse complement strand
CAATTTAAAATTATTATTTTTATAATATTTTTTACACTAATATAGTAAATTTAGCATTACAAAATATTAAATTTCTTTCTTTTTTTGACTAGTATGGAATACGAGTCCGTCGCTTCGATTGAGTAAATTCAAAATTCTTTACAAACAAATCCTTCTGACTCTTACGAGAATTTTTTTTTGAAGCAAGCCATTAATACATAAATAAGTACATACATATATCAGAAAACAGTTTTAACCTTGTTTATTAAACTCTTCCATATACATATGAAGGATTAATACATCTAAGCAGCGTTTAATTCTTCAAACAATTATATATTTATTTAATTATAATTAAACCACTTCGGCTTCTATTTTCATAATCGTAAATTGTTCATAAAAAGTTAAAATTGCAACAATAAATTTACTACAATTTGCTAGATAATATTACTGAAACGGTACATCTAGCTTATCAAGTGTATACGATTCTCTCCGAAAACCATGGTCAAGGATTAGAAACCTGAAGTTTTGATAAAAAGGCGTTCAGAACCCCACTGTTGTTGTTGTAACGAAAGTTGACAGTCTTCGACCGGATAAAAAAATCCAGGTCCGTTCCGGTTACGTAGATCCGCCTGTGGTGGGAACGGCATCAGAACCTTACTCGTTGCATCTGCCTACCGAGAACTGCACTGCATTAGAAAGGACAGTAAATGTTTTTATTATTGATAAGAATTGAATTTACCGAATGTGTAATTTAAGACAAAAAATCAAGATAATGATTTTTTGAAAAATTTCGGCAACTTAATTTTTTACTTGGTCTTCTTAAGAAAGAGCATTAAAAATACGATTAAGAGTTTATTAAAGTATATGTAACCAAATTAATTTTAATTAATTAATATGAAAATTAATTTAACTAATTAATTAAAAGTAAATTTAATTAAAATTTAAAAAAAAATTAATAATATAAAAACATTAAAAAAAACTAGTAAAACTAAAAGAAATAATTTGAAAAATTAAACTATAAATGTATAATAATTAAAAAAAGTAAAATACAAACAAAACATCAAATCGGGAAAAGAAGCAAACGCACCAAACAAATACTTTGCATTGATTTCCCGCCAGCTCACGCAGCGCTGCGGTCACTGCGTCAACGGCGGCGATGCAGCATTAAACAAAACGCCAATAATATTAACCAACGCTTAACATATTAAAATGCCGACACATTATTCACACGTTTTTAGTAAGTAGCAGCCGCCTTCCATACCAACAACAGCAACGCTGATGTCCGTCCCACCGTCCACCGTCCGCCGCGCATCGCTTACGTGGGACCCCTTCTGCGCGCTTAACGTGTTTATTTCCAAATGTGCTTTTGTGCTTTCATATTACATTTATGTATATACATATGTGTGCGCATGTGTGTGTGTGTGCGTTGGTGCCGAGCGCTTGAGTGTTGGAGCGTTGAACACGCTGAATTCTTAATAGCTGCTATAAATTATTTCGTATATTTCTGCCAAAGTTACAATATTAATGTCTTGTAGTATTTTGCTTAGCAGCCGCCTTGCGTGTCCCAAGCGAACCACAAGCATCTAACCAAGCGAGCAAGCAAGCGAGTGTGCAAGTATGCAGGCAGCGCTCAAGCAGCCGCCAAACACGATCAATATATTCTTTGCTTTATTAATTATTGATCATGAAAGCATAGCAGCACCGCTTGCCTCCTCACTGCGGTCTTATTGCTTGTATTATTGCTCTAACTTCCATCTCGGCTGCTGCTTCTTCTTTCGCTGACCGCCGATTTGCATATTGTATAAATTAAATACAACAACTAACAATAACAAGAGCTAATACATGCATGCTACACATGTTCGACGCGGCACAGCTTCAACGACAGCAACTTACAAGCATACATGTGTACATACATACAAACGACCGTTTATAATGACTACATACAAAAATAAGCATCGTACAAATTAGTCGCAGCCGTTTGGATATTCAGTGAGAAATGTTAATTTTCAAATGAAGGGGTTTCCTAATATCATTTCGATTTTGGAATGATTTTGCTGTGTTATATGGCAGCACAATAAAACTGGTTACACACACACACACACACATACACGCACGTATGTGTAGTCTCACGCTTAGTTAAAGCTTTTGGCTGTTAAATACATGCTACATAGTCTAATATTTTATTGTTTGCGCGGAGGCATTCTCCATTCTATCTCTAATTTACTTGTATTGATAAGAATGAATTGTGACTGGGGAAAACCGCAAGTTGCTCCGCTTATGTTCTTCTCGCCCGCTGTTGGAAAGCTTGACTTTTTGATATTTGTGTGTTCGGAATTTATGCGTGGCGGCGGGCAATTTTGTCTAAGTTTTGAGAAAGTTATAGATTCAGTAGTGTTAATAAGAGAATGCAGCCTCAAAAAATAAAATTATTGAGAGAGTGAATATGAAATATTTGAATTTGAAAATAATGAAAAATTATAAATAAAAAAATTAATGACGACGGGTATTAGCTCCTAAAGTTGAGGCCACAGATTCCGAGTTTCTATAGTAAATTTTAATAACTCCAACTTGTTGTTGGACCGTATATATTTTCATGATAAAACGGCAAGCCTTATTGAAGAGAAATGTCACATGTCATGTTACACTCAAGAATTTGTTGTCACATGCCATGTTACATTCAAGAATGATGATTCGAAAAATGTTGTTTTCACTAAGGAATATTAAAAAGTCCGGCAATGGCAGTAATTATTCGCAGGTGTCTCGGCAATACGTCGAAATCATAACTTGGTGCTCGATCTTTCGAAATCAAAAAAATCAAGTTCATTCCTTAAATAATAGTTCGCGTTGTTAACGGTGAGTGAGTTTTTGCCAAATTACAATTTTGCATTTTTTTGAAACACTTTTAGGGAAAAAACTCGACCTTTAGCGAAATAATCAAAAAAAAATTTTATTGTAAAGTAATAATAATGATTAAAAAATATGAAAAAAAAACTCTCCACAATTTTTGATAGAAGGCAAAAGCAAAACAATATGTTTCAAAAATATAAAAAAAATTAAGTGAAATATATTAACATATGTATATATTATAAAAGTAATGCAATAAAACATAATTAAATGAAGTAAAGTAAATTTTATAATTAAATTATTTTAA
>NW_017537556.1:997845-1011048 GCF_001853355.1 Bactrocera latifrons | reverse complement strand
TTTTTTTTTTTTAATTTCATAATTATTTACAAGAGAGTTTTTACTTAAATTCACATTTAAGTCTACAAAAAAATCGTATACTTACATTAATTCTATATTCAAAATGTTCACTTCTAAAACTTTACTATTTACGTATACACATATAAATAAGTAGCTATGCACGTATTTGTTATACTACACTCACAAGCAGTAAGGTACCACTGAACTTTCTCAGCTACAAATCAATCAATCAGTGCACAAACATATTGAACTGCAGCTCCTCAACAGCACTGCGGCACTCACATACAACCACACTTTTGTACAAGAACAACAAACAGGCAAGCGTTAGGGCAAGTAGAATTCCAGCGGCAACCAGTTTATTGGCTGTCAAAACCGCTACAATCAGCCACCCACGCAACTAGCAAAGATCACAGATTTATTGAATGGAAATTTAACAACAACAACAACACACACATATGCCAGAAATAATGTAAAGAAAACATTCATTCATCGCTTAGATAGGGCATATCCGGTACCACAAGCACACTATTTTTTCGTTGTTTTTTTTTTTCAGAAAAAAGCAAACAAATTTGATAAAAACGCTTGTTATTCAAAAAGCTGGCAATCTGAAAATAAGACGAAAAAAATCGCATTATCTTGGGCTGGGCTTGAAAATGAAATTAAATTTGAATCAATGATTTCGAGCGCGCGCTAAGCGCATAAACACTCACATACGGGTAAGTGCCAACAATAACAACAATGCGCGCTGCCACAGAATAATAAGTGAATTTTAAAATCATAAGTCAATCAAGTGATTGAAGGCTTGAAGTGAAGCTCGAGATTTTTTCAGCATTGTGCGGCGGTGTTGTCGGTGTGTACGTGTGTGTGTGTGTGAGTGCTTATGGCCTGTAGTCACTTATTTGGTGTTTTTTCTAGTTTTCTTTATCAACCAAATGGCTAGACTCGCGACGCGTCGCAACTTTAATTGAATTGATAATTAAAATTATGATTTTTACTTAATATTTATTGTGGCATTGTGGTTAATAGCAGCACACCTTCACGCATTATCCACAATTGTTGTTGTTTGCTATAATATTTTTTAATTTTTTTGATTTTTTCTTCGCTCATAATTCTTTTGGCTCACAGCATTGCTAACACAGGCTTGTTGACAGTTTTTAGAGTTCGAATTCAATTTATTTATTTTTTTCCCCTCCCAAATTATACAATTTCATTGCTTTTGCTCGATTTTTTGTTTGCCAAAGTCTTTCAAATAGAAATGATCATTCAAGTGTAAAACGCAACTATCAAGATCGTGCAGCAAAAGACACCAAACAGACACACAAACAAATAAAAAAAATTGCCGTAATATACAATATAGTGTTCTGCAGCACACCACCAACAACAATAACAAGTAAAACTTACTTGAATATGAATGGAAATGACGCAACGCTTACTTCTCGAGACTCAACTCAGTCGGTTGTTGTCTTTTAGCTGCGCGCATATATACAGATATGGCAGCACTGATATGAGTAATATATATGAGTAACACGATGTTGTCTTGCCTTGTGCTGGTGCACACCCGCCGCAATGTGGAGCCTGTGCTCGAGTCAGCGCCTGCGCGGCGTCCGCCAGTCCGCGGCAGGCAGGTTATATGCTCTCTAGCCTTCAAAGCTGATGTCTTGGCGATATATATTTCTACCTTAATTATTTTCTAGCATTTTAGTTGTTGTTACTGTTGTTTCAGTGACTATTTTTGTTTGCTTGGTAAATTGTCAAGCAGCGCTTGGCGCGCACAAAACATTGACAAAAAACTGTTGGCGTCACTGTGCTGTAATTTTTCTGTTTGTTTGTTTTCGCTTGCTTTGCTTTTCGMAAAAAAAAAATAAAAAGAAAAAGATTAAAAAAAAAAAATTACCAAATAGAAAAATAATTGAATAAAAAAATTTTATTGAAAATTACTAAATAAAAAACTACACGAAAACATTTAGCTTGAAAAAATTTCATAAAAAAAAAATCATTAAAAAATTAGCATAATCATGTTTATGAGTGCTGGCGCATATAATAGCACGAAATTAATAACGTGAAATATCAACAGGAAATCAAAAATAGAACTTATTTGTATTACTTCTTTAATTTTTTTCTATTTTTCATTTTCTCTATTTTTAATTTTTTTTTTTCTCAATTTTTTTAATAATTTTTTGTTTTTCTAAATTTGTTAATATTTATTGAAAGATTTGTATACGCTTTTATCTAGTCTGCGCTTTTTATGGACGCGAAATTTATCATACGTGTACGTGAAGTGAGCGCCTAGTGTTGGCATTGTTGATTGGCGTTGAAGTCACTTGCCTAGCTGGCGGTGTAAGCGAAAAAAGTTAAAAAAAAGAAATTAAAAAAATAAAAATTAAAGAAATACGCAACCTTTACTTTCAGTAGGCGTTTAAGAAATTTGATTTGGCAGAAAATAATTGCTAGATTACAACTAGATTACTCTTGAATCAAAACAACCTACTTATAGCTACGCTGTGGTTATGTGAGAACAATAAAGGAGTTTCTGGACTTTTTATAGATTCAAATCTAGCAACTCAATTTTATACATATTTTTCCAGCTTAAAAACTGTCAACTCATTTATACACATATTTATATGTATATATTTTTCATTGAAAAAATTGCTGTGTAAAATAAATTTTTATATCCAATTAAAGCCAAGTCTTTGTTACATTTGAGATTAAGTTTTCTATATGTGTTGCCATTTTGACAATTTTATGCATATGTATATATTTTTTAATATTAAATATTTTCGTATAAATTTTTTGTTTTTGAAGAAAAATAGTATTTTTTTTTAATCTCCGAACTATTTTCTGGGCTTATAAGGTATTTTTAAAGATTTAAAGAAAGGTAATAACCTTAACCCAAAGATCTTAATCCTTTAATGAAATCCTTAAAAATACTTTATAAGCTCAAGAAAATAGTAGTAGGAGCTCTAAACTATTCATTTTCAGCTTCTGCTGTCACATGTAACTAATATATAATCAACATATAACCAATATATAACCACTTTATTACGATTTTATAACCAAAACTCAAATTTTGTTTCATTATGTGTGGTTTCTTGCATATAGTGTTTCTTTCGCCTGTACTAAAGCTTAGGATGGTCTAAGATTTTCAGAAAAATGCTTTAAAAACGTTGTTGATTGGCATAGAGTGGCAAAACATTGCTGCCTTGACCAATATTCTGTATTGTTAGTAGTCAATCACAAAACATAATCAATAAAAGCTTATTTTCCGAGTTGGTTGACGACTCGGAGTTCAACACACGTCTCACTTTAAATTTTTTACTGAAGCTTTTTTAAATATTTTGTTTTTTGTTCAAATGTTCAAACATTCAAAAAATGTACGTACGTTATTAGGAATACTTAAGTTTATTACTAACTTGATTTTCATATTATTTTAGTTAGTAGGCGTCTCTAGCAACGCCGTCGCTCGTAAAGAGAAGAATATTGACCCAGTAGCGCTAACTTTGTACCAAAATATTATTACAAAAACTTGTTTAATACACTTAAATAACTATTTTATAAAGCTTAGAAGTAAAAAAATTCGATACCTTTCCTTATTACCTTATTAATTTGTCAAAATTAGTTTGGTCTAAACGGACTTAAGGCCTTGAACTAATGAAAAATGAATTTTGTGTTAAAACTTCTTTAAAAAACTTTTTATTTTTATTTAAATATCTATGTACATGTTTTATTGTGCTTGAAAGGGAAAAATTCGCTTTCAGACTCTCAGAATAAGCTGTCAAAATTAGTTTGGTCTAAACTGTAGCTCAGTACCCTTAAACTAATTGAATTTCATAAACAATTTTAAAAATCATAATTATACCCTGAACAGGGTATATTAAGTTTGTCACGAAGTTTTTAACACCCAGCAGGAAGGGTCGGAGACCCTATAAAGTATGTATATATAAATGATCAGAATGTCGAGCTGACTCGATTTAGCCATGTCCGTCTGTCTGTATATATACGAACTAGTCCCTCAGTTGTTAAGATATCGTTTTGAAATTTTGCAAACGTCATTTTCTCTTCAAGAAGCTGCTCATTTGTCGAAACTGCCGATATCGGACCACTACAACATATATTTGCCATACAAACTGAACGATCGGAATCAAGTTCTTGTATGGAAAATTTGCACATTTCACAATCTATTTCCATAAAAGGTGGCACAGGTTATTTTCTAAAGCAGAAATATAATCTCCGAAGAAATTGTTCAAATCGGTTAACTATAGCATATAGTTGCCATACAAACTGAACGATCGGAATCAAGTTCTTGTATGGAAAACTTTCGCATTTGACGTGATATCTTCACGAAATTTGTTATAGATAATTTCCTGAGCCAGCAATGTAATCTCCGAAGAAATTGTTTAGATCGGTTAACTATAGCATATAGCTGCCATACAAACTGAACAATCGGAATTAAGTTCATGTATGGAAAACTTTCACATTTGACGTGGTATCTTCACGAAATTTGACATGGATTACTGCTTAAGGTAATAATATAATCTCCGAAAAAATCGGATTACTATAGCATATAGCTTCCATACAAACTGAACACATAATTACTAACAATGCACCTGTGAAGGGTATTTAGCTACGGTGCAACTGAAGTTAACGTTTTGTTTTTCTTATTTAATATATACTAATACGAGTATCTTCACTTGTCTTTCTATTAAGCTAAGCGCCAACTAGCCAAAAGTGAACCGTCATTTTTGGGCGTATCAGCGGCAATTATGGTGCTATAAGCCGGTTAAACCACATATTTATGCATTTTTTTCACATATATGCACATATACATATAAGTATGTTGTCGCAAAAGCAACGATTTATCAAATGGCTTTGGTGGAGCTTTTCAGAAGAAGTGGCGCATTCAATGCCAGTACCGTTTTTTAATGCGTTTTTAATTTATAAACTAGCGACTTATTCAAATGCTTTAGTGAGTGTCAATAAACAAACGAATACACTCGCATATGCATATATGAACGCTTTTGCCAAGTTGGCGGCGTGAAACGAACACATTTGACAGACAGCCGTTAGGCAGCGGCGTGGAAAAATTGCATTTGCATTTGCATATGTCAAAAAACTAATTAAAACCAAACAACTTGTTCGCACAGCCGAGCAGCGCAACGGAACCAACGGCAGCGGGAGCAGCAAGTATGGCGGCATATGGAGTACAGGCACTCGCGTATATTTATATGAGCAATTATTTGCATTTGCTTGTGTGTATGTGTGTGTTTATTAAGTAGTATGTAAGTAAGTAGCTACAGCCTGTTTTAATATATATTTCTAGGCCAACTCATCTACTGCGCAGGTGCACCTACATACATGCATATGTGTGCGTGTGACTGTGCATTTATTTTTTGCTTGATTTTCCTTGAATTTGCTGCATGCCTTGCGCCTTGTACAGTTAATAGTCTTAAACTTGTCAAAATCGTCAAAAAACGCAGTCACACCGCTACACACGCGAACACATGCATAAGCACACGTTGCTGCAAATAAATATTTTACGCATTTTCGGCTTGGCTCTTAATTAAACTTCACATTGCGTTGCCAACAGATTCATCACGCAGTTTCGGTTAAAAATGCCGTTGCACAAACGTTGCTTGCCACGCTTGCGCGGCTTCATCTACCACACTTTTTTCTCTTTTCATATAGTTTGTTGCACTTTTTTTGCACGTCAGTGTAGAAATTTGTGAAAAATCGCTTTATAAATAGAAACTGCCACGCAGACGCGCATTGCTGCCACATGCGGCATGCAATCGTCAGTGTCAGCGGGCGTTAGGCTGCTTCTTGCAATTGAAATGTTCAAATGCCAAAGCAACAACAACAACGCATAGTGCCTAGTAATGGCAAAAGCAAATGCGAATTCGAATTAAATGTCAGCACGCATTCGAACTGAAAAGGAAATGTGGAAATGCCAGCTAACAGGCGTTTAAAGCACATCTAAGCACTAACACACATACATACATACATATACATAGTATATAATTGCTCATATATATACATATGTATGTATGTAGGTAGTAAATACTCCGAACATTTCTAATTTCCAGCTCAGCTAATCGCACCGCAACTTGGTCAAGTTGCAATAATAATTTTCCCGTGGCCAATGCAACGTCAACAACTATTCAACAAATATGCGCTGCAAACACACTAAAGTGCATACGTTGCATGCCACATGGCCCGCAAAGTGCACGAAACAAACAAACTTAGCATAAATATGCAGTCACATGTACAAGTGTAAATATGTATGCAACTACCGGCAATCCATTCATATTGTAGTTGTTATTGCAGAGTGATATCCAGCGTCCGCTGTGATAACCCGCTGTTTTACTAAGTTTATTAAGCCGCATTACTTTTCCCCCAACTAACAGTGGGAGCAGCTCATTATGCACCACATAACAACAAAGCCAACAACGTAGCATCGCTGCGGCAGTGGCAATGTGGCGCTCGGTCGCCAACTCAATAAATGTTGAAAGCGGCGGTAGAATGCAACGCGTCCACGAAAGTTGAAAAATATTTGTGCATTAAACCAGTAGCCGTGCCGCTCGGTCAGACTCTAATATCTGCTTAAGTGCATACATTAATAAAACGGACGGACAGTTCGTTGCTTTGTATTTGTTGTGTGGGGGGGCAGCGCTGCGGCGTCAAAGCCCAACTTTCAGATATATGTGAGTGAAAGGTACGCGCTGTGCATCGTTCAGCGGTGCGAAGACATTATTAGCCTAAATATTTTTGGCAAGCTTGGAAGTTGGAAACATATCGCGCTGAAATTGACAATAGCAGCAATCAAAGTAAAATTAAAATAAAATTAAAGTAAATAAAAAAAGTGTAAAATTTCAAAAGAATCAGATGAAATATGAAAAATAATAATTTTTTTTTTCAAAAAATTTTACTGTATATTCTTAAAATTTGGAAACAATATATCATATCGTATATAACAATAACGTAACATGCCTTTTTATGAAAAAGGGAAAGTTTGAATTTTCTATGTAAAATGATATAGTAAATCGTAAGCAATAAGAAATCAATATCGAGTTTTTTGAAGGTACGTTGTTTTACATTTTAGCTAACGATATATACATATTTATTCTTGCCAATAATATAATGTATCTACTATTCTAAGATAAAAAGTTTGAATTAAATAAATTATAATTATAAAGTCTTTGAGAAGCAATAAATATAAAAAAACTGTAAAATGATGACACCATCTAACTAAAAACAACAACAATTTTTACGTATTCAAAACTTCTGTGGCTTTCTTATGGCGCATAATGGAAAGCTTTTCTGTTATTTCTAGCAATTTTTTTTAAATTGAATGCTAGCTGTGCTCTTAAGTTACATTTAAATTAATATGAACTTTTAAAACTAACGATAATTTAACTAATTAAAAAAAATTAAGAAAGTAATTTAAAAAACTAATTAAAAACTACAGAAAATTTTTTTTTATAAATAGAGATGCTACAAAAAATTTAAAAATAATATAAAAAAATTAATTAAAAAATTAATTTAAAAAAAATAGAGAAAAAAATAATTTTATTTTAATAAATGTTGCATAATTTTTCTTTTTAAATAATAATTTTTTATGCACTTTTTACATTTTTTTAGTTTCAATCAATTTCAGTGCACTTTGTTGGCCTTTTCCAATTTTCTCAAACCTTAAATATTAAATTATTAAACAAATAACGCTAGTTTTCTTCATTTTTCAAAAAAAAAAAAGCAAAAAAAATTAATTATAAAATTAACTAAAAAAATTACTGTTAAAAAACTATTTTTTTTTTTAATTTTTTTTTTATTTTTTTACTTTGAATATTTCTTAGTGCTCTTTGTTCGTTTCTTCCAACATTTTCTCATACCCTAAATAATACATTAACTAAATAACATTTATGTTTATTAATTAATTATTTTTGTTATATGCTTAGAAAAAAAAACTCAATCACTCAATCAATATAACAAACTTAGTTCATTTGCACAGCAACTTACATATTATTAATTAATTTTTATTGCTCTCTACATTTTAATGATGCTGCTCTAATGACAGCTACTGTGGCCAACAACAACAAATAATCCCCTGTGCTTA
The DNA here is from genome assembly GCF_001853355.1 of Bactrocera latifrons. Lineage (NCBI taxonomy): Eukaryota > Metazoa > Arthropoda > Insecta > Diptera > Tephritidae > Bactrocera > Bactrocera latifrons. Next base: position 1,002,941 of record NW_017537556.1, on the reverse strand, counting down.
ATGATGTCTAAAAACACAGCAAGCAAGCAGTATCTTCCCATATCGCTCCGTTAGCTTGCTTACTTGTCATTTGGGCTGACTCAACTGCTGGAACGCGCATATTTCCCAGGCGTGTTTGTTAGTATTTTTCTTCGACGCACACTCGAGAGCCACTCAAAACATTATCGCGCTTGACATCCTTAACCGGCGGCGACACAATGCTAGGAGCATTGCTCCAGATGGCACTTAAAGCACTGCGCTGACCATTAGTACACACACACACACACACACACAGTGCAAATATGTATGCAAGTCGAAGAGATCTCTGCTTGCTTGGAGCACCGTAAAGGCACTGATTGACTGTCGCGACTGCTCTTTTGCTCTGTTTATATTTCCTTGGGCATTTCTGTTGATGTTTACCTAAAACGCTTTGGCTACCGTAAATAAATACAAAATATTATTTTGACCGTAATTACTGGAAATGTGCGAGTAAATAAGCATGAGAGTGGGAGAATGCATGTTTGTGAGGCAAATGATTTGGTAAAAATGTGCGGATACTCTAGAGCCTATGGTGGAATAGTTGCCTTTGGCCCCCAAGTGGCGTGTGCAACTCAATGATGCCATATGATTTGGCGATTTATTGCATAGTTTGTGTGAAAAATTCATTTAAAAAAATGTATGTATGCTTTTAATCATTTGTTAGCAGCAGAAGTCATGCCTTGGCTGTTATTTTTTGTTGTAAAAAACATTTTTTTTTTCTAAAATTATTTTCCGTCCGCCACATAATACAATTACTGTGCCTGTCGCAAATAAAAGTGAGCATAAATGACATATGTATATGTATATGGATATATGTAGTACATACATACATATGCACGAATTTAACAACTCGTTGTGGTTCATTTGTCGAAGCCAACAACAATGGCCATCATGTGCAGTTGTGATTTTTCTCTACTTTTTTTTCGAAGCTCTGTCTCTTCATTTTTTACTTTGCAGTTTTTGATTGCTGCGCGCTGCCGGAAACTGAAAGTGAAAACTTAAACAAATACATATGTGTTTTTTGTGTTTTCAAATTATTTGTTGTTTTTGGCGTTTTTCGCTTACAACATAATGTAATGCGCATGCGTACGTGATAAAATTACACTAACACGATTTAGACGCAAACAAAAAGGCAAAAATAAAACTTACCGAGAGACATTTCTCTTTTTATTACAATTGTTTTTTTTTTTTGTACCCGACAAATGTAATGCGTACGCTGATTAGTTATATGTATGTTTGTATGTGTGTATGTATGTATGTATTTCATACTTTTGATTACTGTCATTGATGGTTGGGCTCCTCGCTCGCTTGGTTGCTTAGGCGCATGCGGCATATTCGTTAGCCCAAAAAGGTGTCAGTTGTCTTTTATCAAGTTATATACATATGTATATAAATACATACATATAACCATATGTGTGTACAATATATGTATAATTTTTTCGACAATTTTCAGAAAAGTCACGTACATCAACTATTGTGCACAAATGTTCACTTTTTCATATACCCATATTTAAGTATATGGTATGGCATATACTTATATGACACTAATGGTCTGTATCATTGTGGTTGAGAAAAAATAAATCGTGGTAATTTCTTGTTTTGACTTATGTAATGTGATATAGGGAAGTATACATATGACATACATATTTTTGCTCTCAATATACGATAGTGCATTATATATAATATATATACCACATATACATATGTACATATATGTATATACAAAAATTTACCAATTTTTATAGGTATGAATACCGCATTTCGAGAAAATCAAAGATTTTGTGTTTTTAAATCCTCATTTTTTTTATCCTCAAAATCCCATTTCTCCCTTTTCGCATTTATTTTTATTAAATTTCGTCACATCTCTCTTTTATAGGAGAAATTTTATGAAATCGGGACAAAATTTTGTTGGTTTCTGATACATGCATTGAAATTTTGAACTCTTTTTTTTCACTTCAAAACGCTGCTTCTTTGTCAAAGTCGCCGATATCGGATCTTATATGTTCATATGTAAAATTCTTGTATGGAAAACTTTTTTTTATTACATGTCTTCACCAAATTTAGCCTAGATTATTACTCAAGTCAACACTAAAATATCTGAAAAAATTTTCCAGTTCGGACTAATTTAACACTTAGCTGCCATACCTACTGGACGATCAATGTCAAGTTCTTCTATGGAGAATTTTTTTATTTGACGAGATATTCTGAAGAAATTTGGCATGGATGGAGGGAATAGTACAATATCCGAATTTTTTTTTTAGATTTAAAAAAATACATAAAAACTGGCCATTAAACCAAATAAATATTTTTTATACCATTTTCTGCTAAAAGAAAGGTACCTAGTATGAACGCCATTATAGTTTCACTGAAGCGGAAGTTAACGTTTTTATTTGATTTTTACATTTCGGACGGTTATTTACATATTTATTTTAACTAAAATAGCCAACTTAAGTTTTAATAAGCGTTTTTGTACATTTTTCATACGTATTATTTTTTCTTAAATTGATAAATTTTACTTATTTATTTAATTTTTTCATGAGATTTTTTATTTATTTGCTACATAACATATTTTTTCGTAATTTTCATTGTTATTACTTTTATATTTTTTCGCCTCTTCATTCCCCAACTTGTTACTTTAATTTTCTATTGCTTGTAAACCACTCAAACGACAGATTTTCATCAAATTTCTGGCTTTTCTTTCAACAAACAATGACATGTGTTTTCGCCGCCAGAGCATCTTCAAATTTTCATCAACATTTTGTCGCCTCATTTGCGGTGTGGTCTTTTTGATCTTGCGCTCATCATAATTTCTTGCTTTTGTTCGCATTCAAAAATCAACCAAATAGATTAGGCATTGCACTCGCACTAGACAAATAGCACATACAATAGGTATTAATATATACATACATACACATAAAGTGTACATACATACATATATGTATGAAGATACAATAATCGTCCTACATAATCTTGCGACCTGGATTAGTTTTCATGTCTGCTCGTACCTGTAAACTGCAATGTGCACAGCAGAAATATTGCACATGCAGCAAGCTACTTAAATACAAATTCGCATATTTTAAAATAGCCGTGGAATATAGACATACTTACATACATATATACATATTGACGCACCCAATGTCCTGGCATCCTTTGCCGTACACATTGTCTACAGCACGGCTTTGTGATTTTCCATTAACTTAAAATACGCTGCTCTGTGGCACACACACAATGGCCGGCTTAGGACGTTCGTGCAAATTACTTATGTCTTATGCTCGTGTACAAACAAATATCTATGATTATTGCAGTTACACACATGCAAACATGCATACAAATAGTATATGGGAAATTTTCTTTCTATCAGGTATGCAAAAACTTTTTTTATATAGAGGACAGCAAGCAATTGCACTTCACATATCCACACCTTCGTTTCGCATATGCGATCACTATTTGACACAAAATGTAGTCGCCTTCCATGTCCGTCCGTGCTTTCATCCTTTCGCCCATTGTTTCGCATGCCTGTCAGTTGGTTGATCCTTTGCTCTGATTTGGTCTACCGCATGCCTTGGTTTGAACATGTCTCGTAGCCTCAATAGGTACGCCTCTAGCAGCAGCTATGTAGCAGTATGTGCCAAAGCAACTCCCTACATATTCAATGTATTATATGCACATCGATATATATACATATATATAGTATATACATGTTTGTATGTTTGCGGGTGTGTTTTTCGCATTTCATATTTTCCCTACTTTTCCGATGAAATTTGCGCTTTGTTTTGTCAAATCGTTTTCACGTTTCATTGCATTCAAATGCATTGGTTGTACATACATACATATGTATGTATATATGTATGTTTGTACCTATGTATGTGTGTGTATGCGTACTCACACTGCAGTCGCAATTGCACTCGAACAACTTTCGTCACCCGAAATCAGTCAGGCATCAGCCTCATCACCATCACCATCTTCATCATCATTAACCATTATCAGCCGTGAACATTTGGCCATTAGAGGTAACCATATACTCGACCCCAAATTACATGCTCACGCGCACACGTAAATTAATAACACATCTGTCTCAAATTTAAATTTATGAATATCCATAAGCAACAACAACAACAATAGTGCATATACCAATTGCTTGCAATACAACGAAGCACACATTCGTAGGCACACATATGCATACATATGTACATACATTTAATAGTTAGTAAATAAAAACGTTCGTGGCGAGCGACCACCCCTCGTGTTGCTGCTGCTGTGCATATGGAATTCGTGCGCAAAATACTTAGCAATTATTCGCGCACGCAATTCCCGACGGGTGCCGCATTGTTCGGCGATTGTTGCAAATCGTCGTATGTTACTATTTGTCGGTGGCCAATGCCAAGCGCGCTAAATAGATTGGCTAGTGTATTTGTAATTAGTATGGCTGTTTAAAATTCTGAGTATTTTTTACTGCTTTGTTTATATATTTTATTTATATGTATATTTTGAGTTTTATATAACTAATTATTTGTGTTTTATTTCTTTCATTTTTAATTTTGATTTATTTTAATTATTTTTCATTTATTTAAATTTAGTTTTCTTTTATTTTACTTAATATTTAATTTTTTTCATATTACCCCACATTTTTATTAACGAAATATTTATCGTGCTCACTCTTCATTTACTTTAGATTCCCGACCGTTAACCGCACAGTTATCACAGTGGCGCTGCACTCCACGGAAGCCTTAATGGCTGCGGGTTTTCTGAAATCCGGCGATTTGGGCCATCATCCGCACAGCTATGGCGGCCCGCATCCACATCATTCGGTGCCGCACGGGCCGCTGCCACCAGGAATGCCGATGCCGTCGTTAGGACCCTTCGGATTACCTCACGGTTTAGAAGCTGTTGGGTTCTCCCAAGGTATGTGGGGTAAATATCGAACCGATTTTGGTAGAAAAACTTAGCTTGATTTACAAAAAAAAATAATAATAAGCGATTTGAAATGTGTAGTGGTGAGTAAAGTGTTCAGAAAATATTATTGAAAGGAAGCATTGAATATGGTTTAAAAAAAATATTAAAAAATAATTTAAAAATTA
>NW_017537556.1:988885-997200 GCF_001853355.1 Bactrocera latifrons | reverse complement strand
AAAAAATTAAATTTTATAATAATATTTAGAACACTTTGCTCACGAAAAGGAATACTAAAAGAATATATTTTACAAGTAATTGTAGAATTAGTTTTGATTTGGTAGTTACTTTTAAAAATTAACCCCTTATTGTTCGTTTAAAGAAGCAGTATAGAATATTTATAGCACATTACTGTCGTACAAAATGACCGATCCAAATCAGGACAAAGATTTTATAATTTTTTTAGAGAACTTTTATACCCACTTACGCTATTAGAAACCTGTGAAGGGTATTATAGCAACAATTCAGTGAGGTTAACATTTTTTCTTGATTTTATTTTTTTTATGCAACTGACACATAACTCTCTCAATGAATGTTTTGACAACAGTTTATTTGCTCACAAAACAAGCAATAAGTCATAATTTCTACAAATATTCCAAAAAAAAATGCAAGTACGCTTTGGAGCTACACATATATGTACATACCATACTCTTTCTTGCGCTCACTCTCGCTCACTTTCTAAATTCAATGAGAAGTGCACGTCATTGAGGCGAGTTAAAGTAATTTAGATATATTGAAGATCAGGTGCATTAACCCGTAAAATTATAAACAAATTGGCTGCATTTGACACGAAACGAATTTACAAAACACCGCTATAATAAACCGTTGGAGGAATTCTATTGAAAGAGAGCCGCATTAACACAAATATTGTTACAAAACTGATTTGACAACATATGTATGTATGTTCATACAAACCAAAAGCAATAGCAACAAAACAAATCGAAAGCAATAACAACAAACCCAAAAGCAATAACAATAAACCAAATGCAATAGCGTTAATAATGACAACAAGAACAAACCTCACCTTACAACAGAATTTTATTGAGTTGCATGGAAATGAAAGAAAACGAAAACTTGAAAATCATGCTTGCCGCATTGTAATGCATTTCTGTGGAAGAGTGAATCTCAGAAGAAGCGATAAAAAAATAAAAAATTAAAATAATAATAAAAAGCATTATGAGAAACTACTGAGAATTTTAGTAGAGACTGCGTGATATATGCATAAGAAAATTTATGAAAAAAAAAAACAAAAGCAATAACAAGACATAACAGGCAGACAGTCAGTCATCCGCGCCGCCTGGCAAACGCATATCCGTTTAGCGGGCAAGTCAAGTGTAGTGAAATTGATTCGCAATGAAATTGAGACGCGCAGAAGAATGCCTCAATGAATGAGTTGCAAGGCGCGCTTGCCGTTGCATATGTATGTCGCTAGTGCCATACAAACAAATCCATATGTACATATATTGGCAAAGCTTCCCTCAACACTATATACTTACATGTGTATATATGTACATACTCGCAAGCGTGCAAGCAATGACAAATGAGCCAGAGCTCGCCAGTTGCCAGCTGCAGTCAAAGTCCTCGCTAACGTCTATATGTGTGTATGTAGTTGTTGGCAAACTGAGTGAATTTTATGCTACTGATATGCCACTGATAACTTAATTTAAATAAAAATGACATGGTGTTTTCAACTGGAAAGCAACAGCAACAAGCCGCTTGAATGCAGCACGGCCAGAAGACTACGACGGCTGGCTGGTAGCTAGTAAGTGGCTGAAAATGATGCTGAAACTGTAAAAATGTTGGTTGGTATAACTATATTCAATATATATATTTATATACGTATGTATGTATATGTGCACCTCAGTTGTTTCATATTTTGTCAGCACATCCTGCAAATCATTGTGGCAAGCAAAGTAAAACAAACCAAAATACGAAAGAAAGTAAAAAACCACAACAACAAAAACAGTGAACGCAACAATAAATGTTTTCAATATTTTACTCACGCCATTCACCGATCGACATCATTATCAATAATATTGTCAAAATGAATAATGAGCAGCAGCAATCTGTGGCAACTAACCAAGCCTACTTATGCACAGGCGAGTATACACTTCAGTCGTTGTTTATGTTGAAAGTGGCCGAAGTCGTTTTAGCCTTTTTTAAGGCTAGAAGATCGCTATAAATTTTCACCTAATCTGTTTTGACTAAAAACTAAAACAATTAATTCAGAATAGTTTAAGGTTGCTAACAAACATATGTGCATACATACATAATGATTGTATTATTACCCATTGACTAAGAATATTTTATCTAATTGAAATAACTTAAAAAGAATTTTAAATAAGAAATTATGCTTGAATTTAAGCAAATTACTCACTATTTTTTTATTTAAACAACATTGCACAATATTTTTTTTGATTTTCACAATATTTATTTTCTGTTTTTTTTTTGTAAACTACTTTCTTGTTCGATAAAAAAATTTTTTATTGCACAGTATTTTTTATTGCACAATATTTCTTTAGTGAAAACATTTTTGTGCTCGATTTAAAATAAAATTTGCAACAATGGATGGAAATTTTAAAATAACAGATTTAAAGAATATAAAAACTGCGCAATAAATTTTATTGCACTCTATTTTTGTGCTTTTATAAAAATAATTTTTCATAATATTTATTTTTTGTTTTTTTTTTCATAAAAATAATTTCTTGTTCGATAATAATTTAATTGCACTATATTTCTTCAGTAAAAATACTTTCTTGTTCGATTCAAAATAAAATTTTCAACAATGGATAAGATTTTTACAACCGATTCAAAAAAATATAAAAAAATTTCACAATATTTTTATTGCACAATATTTTTTGTGCTTTTGTAAAAATACTTTTTTGTTCGATTAAAAATAAAACAACCCGAACACAAATCACATTTTACTTAACAGTAGAAGATGTCAATTTTACAGAACGTTTCAAAGTTGGTTTTCATTCAATTTCTTTGTTTTATTCGTGAAAATATTACATTACTATAAAAAAAAATTCATATTGCTTAATAGTTCTGTATAATAATGGCTTGAAATCAAAGTCAAGTAAGTTTCATAACAATAAAGAGCTTAAAAGTTATTGCTTGTTAATATTTGAATGAAACTTTGAGAAATATATCATAGGCGTTTATACTGTAAAAATATAAGAAATACATATGCTGCCCTTGCTTCAAAATATCACCGAAATCCTTATTACTGACTTCGTTGCTTCTAGAAGTTAGCAGCTCATATGCACTCATACGTGTCTAGTATACACATGTGGCAAGCAATAAGTGTGTTACAACGAAAGAGTGCAGCCGACGACAAATGATGATAAGAGAAAAACTTTTTGAACGCTCCAGATAATGTACGACAAATTGCTGAGCAAAGTGGAGACGAGTTACAGAAAAAGATATATGAAAAAGGTTTAGCTTTCACTGAATATGAATTGATAAATGTTTGTCGGTTAAACAACACGTGAGCAATAAATATGTATAACGATTGTAGCAAATGGATATACGATTTTTTAAAGGCAGGTTCAAAATGTGTGATATTGGTAACGTTAGTAGAGGAAAAATTTTAAGCAAACGTGGAAAAACAGTAGGTGTTTTTCAATTGTTAATTTTATATTTTATGTGATTTAAGTTAATACTCTTATAATTTGAATAAAATTATAATTCTTCAAAACTAAAACAAAACGAACAAATTTGAGTTAAGGTACTGAAAAACATTAAATACCTCACATTTTGTACGAAAATCATATAAAAAACGATGAAAAAAAGGTTGCCTTTGGCTGAATCTATTTTATAATAAATACCCTTCACAGGTGTATTTCTCATAACGCAAAAGGGTATAAAAGATGTTTTCTTTATTTTGGTCGATCAGTTTGTAAGCTATATGCTATAGTGGTCCGATCTGAATAATATTTTCAGATATGTAAATATTGTCTAGAGAATAATCAAATAAAAAAGTTTTCCATACAAAAACGTGATTTTAAACGATCAGTTTGTATGACAGCTAGATGTTTTAATGGTTCGATATTAGTGATTCCAACGAATGAGCTGTTTCTTCGTAAGAAAGTAGCGTGTGCAAAACTTCAGATTAATATCTTAAAAACTAAGGAACTAGTACGCGTATATACAGCCAAACCGGCAAACGATAGTTTCAAAAAAAAAAAAATTTATACCAATTGCATATGCTAAAAAGTCAATTTCAAAATCATTTTCTCAAAAGCGCATCCATATGTAATGGTATTATTACACGGTCTACTTAATTAAAACTCTATAAGTTATCTTAAATGACTATTGCTGCCTTGCATAACCACCCTTTAAGCGACGGCCATTTTACGCGGCAGCTGCAACTGCAACTGCAATTGAATTAATAAATTCAACATTTAACAAACGGGATTATACGGAGTGATCTTACGGCACATATACACATACATATGTATGTACATACATACAGGCATACACATGTCTCTATGGCACCACATATGGAAGCAATGACTTTCACATTAACTGTATTATAGCGCAGGCTCCTCCAATACGAAATTTCCGAAAGAGCGCACCCTCTCCCGCCAGCAATAATATTTGTTAGTTTTGCCTTTCTTTGTTGCTGTAACGGAGACACTAATATAGCGTAATGAAACTATAAAAAAAATTATTTTAAAAAAAATTTGAAATAAAACCAGCTGGGAAGACAAGCGGGCGAAAAGGGTGTGCAGTCGCAAAAAAATGTATTTAAAAAAAAACACAACAACCAACAGAGCACGTACAAAAAATGTCGTATAACTAAGTATTAAGTATGTAACGCATATTTGCCAAGCAAAGTAAGCGCACAAACAGCAGCCAGTCAGCCAGCCAGAGCAAAGGACACAAAAGGACACGCACACAAATACATGCAAGCATTCATACAAACTTATCTTTACGGTTGGCGAACAATAGCCGAACGGCTTAGGACTCGCAAACGTTGTAACTGCACAATAGGGATTGGGCGCAGCACAGAACACACACACATATGTATGTATATATAAATAATGCAGTATATAACAATAGCGCGACTGCTTTAGCCAACGAAGCTGTGAGCCAACCATCTAGCTTGTTTCGGCGGCGCTCGTGTGCCCACCATCCGATCGATTTGTGTGCTTGCTTGTTAGAGGGCAACCCAATTGAGAATTTCACAAGCATGCTCGCTTACATACAGACGTGTATACTACACGCAATAAGTAAATTTTCTAATGTCGCGCTAATAAGGGTTGCAGCACAATGCTTTCGCTGGCAGTTGAGGGTTGCAAATGGAAGTGCCAGCTTTCTAATACGCGTATGTATGTACATATGTATTTGGTATGTAGGGGTATAGGGTTTTATATAAAAAATTGTAAAGGCGCACATATGTATATTTGTGTGTGAATGTTGCATTATGTGCCTGGCTCTTTGTCTACCTAGCAATATCTGATATACATAGTAGGTATATGTACTCGTACAGATACATATAGCGATACTTATATACGATTTTTTATACCCTTAGCAAGGTATATTAAAATTATAACATTCAGAAAGAAGCGTCAGAGATTCTATAAAATATATAAATATGTATTTGTTATATTTATGATGAGCGTCACGTACTGACCCTATTTAAGCATCTCAGTCAGTCTGCATACATAGGGGCAATCAGTTTTTGAGATATCGCTAAGAAATTTTGCACACGTCCTTGTCTTACTAAAGGGCTGCTCATTTTGTCTGAACCGCCGATAAAAGACAACTATAGCCTATGGCTGTCATACAAACTGTCTGATTATGCTGAAGTCCATGTGTGGAAAACTTGTTAACACGACAAGCTATCCGGACGAAATTTGGCATAGGTTGCTTTCAAAGGTAGTGCTAATATATCTGAATAAAATATTTAGATCGGGCCCCTATAGCGTATAGCTACCATAGAAACTGACCGATAAAAGTAAAGTCTTTGTATGGAAAACTTTTTTATTTGACAATATATCATCACAAAATTTGGCATAAATTATTATCCAAAACAACGCTACATACTGTGAAGAAATAATTTAGATCAGACGACTATAGCATATAGTTGTCATGGAAACTGGCCGATAAAAATAAAGTCTTTGTATGAAAACCTTTTTTATCTGACAAGATATCATCACGAAATTTGGCACGAATAATTGTGCAAGACAATGTTACAATATCCAAAGATATTGCTCAGATCGAACAACTATAACATATAGCCTTCATACAAATTATCACTGAAAATCAACACAAATTCTTTTTATTCCCTTTTATACTATAGGAAATGCGCCAGTTAAGGGTATTATAGCTTCGATTCAGCTGAAGTTAACGATATTTCTTGTTTTGATATAAATTTTCATAACCTCAAACCTTGATTTCCATACAGACAGCATTAAATTTTTTACAAATAAAGAGTATTTTCCTACATTACTGTAACCATATTTGTATATAAATATTTTACTTAGTTTTGATATCTTTTTATATTAATTTTTAAAAATTTTTAAACCTATGTAAGCTAACTACCCAAACATTGGATAAAAATAGGGAAGCGAAAATACTTTTCAACTACCCAATATAAATAGCAAAGTATATGTATGTAACTGCATTCCTTGACACATTTCAACGCAACTTTAGGCAATTTTTTTGCACTTGAGCCGCATTACTAATCGTACTCGTCCACAGGTGTGAACACAAGAAAGCAGAGACGCGAAAGAACCACATTTACACGCGCCCAATTGGACGTGTTGGAAGCGCTATTTGGTAAAACACGTTATCCGGACATATTCATGCGAGAGGAAGTGGCGCTGAAGATCAATCTACCCGAATCCAGAGTACAGGTAAGCACACAAAACATAAATAAAAATCAAAAACACATAGATACTTGTACAATCATACATATGTACATACAAACATTGATATAAAAATATATTTATTCGCATTAATGTAAGCTCACAGCAAGTTTAGCGTAAAAGTAATTCAACTGCTATGCAGTCACACCGGCAAAAGCAAATATACATAGATAGATAAGTAAACACATATGCAGATGTGTATGTGCGTGTGTGAAAGCAAATAATGCCGGCAAGTGCATGCAAACCCGAAGATTTGAAGCATAAAAACATATGTGCCACTAATGTCTAACTATACATTAGCTTTTAGCGGGTGTTATACGACTTCACACTGGTATGCGCCTAAAAGCAGACAACATTGCCGGCAAGCAGTTTATGTCATAATCTAACGACTTTGTGCGTATTTATAGCGCTATATATTTGTGTAATTCAATCGCAGAGGCATGATAATTATTCATTTGTAAAGCATTTTGCCTTCTGCGTACCGAAGAGCAAATAATTTCCGACAATTACGTTAATGTCAAAAATCCGGAAAATCCATTGGGTAAACAAGACAAACTGGCAAACTTACGCACCGCATATCTTTGTGCAAGCAAACGTTGGCTGGCTTCAGGCGGTTAACGTACACATATGCATATTCATACATGCATATATACATATGTACACATGCTATATGTAGTTCTAACTTCAACTCTTCCCTAGCCGCCCTTCAGCCGTCTCTTGACTAGCTGTGTTGCAGCAGCAGCTAAATGTCGCTGCATATCCTGCTGTGCAAACACTGCTTGTACACACACACACACACACACACACACACACACATACATATATATTTTTAGCATTGTTGCTGTCAGCTTGTTTGCGGGGTAAATGCGATTTATGCCACTGCCTTTTTTGGTATTCGGTAGCCGAAAGCTACAAATTGACTGACAGCTAAGGAAAATCTGCGCTGGCATCGTTGACAATAGCGTCGTGAAATCATTTTTTTTTTTTTCGTTTTTGCATTTTATTTGTGTGATGACATATTTTCCTGCCTACTTTCGTGCGACAGCCAACCCTCTCGGTTCATTTGCGTGCGTACATATGTTTTTATATGCGTGTGAGAGGAGCTCTGCGTATTCGTGTTGTTCGGTTTGCTTGTTTTCATTTCATTTTTGGGCTTGTTTGTTTAGTTGTTTAGACGGGAGCGTTGACAAATTTTCGCTCACAATAATATCAATGATACACAGAGCGGAAAATTCAAGCGTTTGTTGTTGTAGTTTACTATTTGGCTTGATGAGTTATGAGCAGATATGCTAAAGCACAAGATTCGGCTATGAGTAAGTGATTTTTTGTATTTTTGGCTGGTTTTGGAACTTGGAACTGAGTGGTGTATAATCAAGTGGATAGGACAGACTGAGGCCAACAAAAATTAGCTAATTTTGAAAAAAAATTTGGGAGGAGAAAAAATGAAAGAATTTCTTTCTTTAAAGCTTAATTAATTATGTGTTATTTGGAACAGGGAAAACTTTTTTAACCTTAGCAATAAAAAAATATTCGTAAGAGTTCTAAGGGTATTATTAGTATTATTATTATCATCATTATTCGATATTTTTATTGATTTTTAATAATTATTTATTATT
>NW_017537556.1:986346-987813 GCF_001853355.1 Bactrocera latifrons | reverse complement strand
GTTGTCTGTCAAAAAAGTCGATTTTTGAAAATCTTGAAACATATGTATATCATATTAACTTTTAATTTTTTCAAATTTTTTTCACAAAGAAAATAAAAATTTTAAAAACTTTTAATTTTTGAAATTTCTATATGCAATTTCTCACAGTGTAAAGGGTCATTAAAGCATTGATTTAGCAACAAATTGTCACACGACTGATATCTCTATGGTCTCTATGACCTTCGCACACCGCTCGGAAGCATAAACCCCACGTCATGTCAATTTAACGATTTCTCTACACAAACAACGCCACAAAATTATGTTGTTACTTCCGCCATTTCCGGCTGCTCGTCTATTTATTTAGGCGTGTTTGCTGTGATTTCGGCAACTATTTGCCTTTGTTTGCTACATTACATACACATACAAAGCCATATTTCATATTGTGTACCTCTACATAATTTATTTGTTTACCATTAGAGTAATTGTCACCGTTATACATATGTTTGTGTATATATATGTCTCCATTATTGATATATCACATTATGGTGTAAAGCATACCCAAATGGATGCTGGAAAATTTTCGCCTTTGGCTTCGACAAACAAGCGGAAAAAATGCCGAAAACAAACACAAAATTATGCAACCGAAAAAGAGCAAAATTCTCATCGTCCCACAGCATGCATCTCTTTATGCTTGTATATATGTACATATGTATACCTGTATATGTGCAACTATTGTTTGCTGAAGAAATAAAATTGATTATCAACACAACGGCAGGCTGTCACAAAAATGCAGAATCTTAGAATTTGCACGCTTCCCAACTCATGTTGCATGCAACCCAAGAACGCTGGCACATTAACGTAGCCTGGGGCCAATCATAACTATGTGAAAATTTACGCTTGTGTGCGTGCGCTGGCGCTGTAATTGAATGCTATTTTTGCTGCAACAATTTCTATTGAAACTTCGATTGTTTTTATTGTTGTAAACTTTGGGAAATAATGAAATATCATTAACTGAAAATTGAGATGTCAACTGAGACCTCTTGTTGGGTTTTTAGATTGCTGTTGGTGTTATTTGAACTTGCATGCTGCCGGTTGCATGACATGCAAAATGTTGCCGTTATTGTGAGCAGACTAAAGCCAACAAACGATCAGAAAACGTGCAACAAGAAGTTGACACCGCCGAGGGAGTTGCAATCAGAATTAGATGGACGGACTGATAGGAAGTTTGTTGATTTTGTTAGCGTGATTTACTGCTTAGCTGACAAATGCTTTAGGTCAATACAGCTGGCAGTGAAAAACGGCAAGGAATTTGAAGATTGAAGATTTTTGAACAAAAAATTTAAAAAATAAAAAATAAAAATACTTAAACAGTTAAAATAAAAGTAACAAATTAAATTAAAAAATCAGAAGTCAATAATAAAATTTACAAAATTAGAAAAGGAAAACATTAAAAAATATTTAAAACAGATAAAATAAAAAATAACAAAT
>NW_017537556.1:981825-985825 GCF_001853355.1 Bactrocera latifrons | reverse complement strand
AGCCGAGCACACAATAATAAATCATAACACAAATCCTGTCTCTTATACACATCTCATAAATGCGAAAATAATATAAAATGTATAATAATAAAATTGGAACTTAAAGTTAATAATAAACATAAATAAAATTAAAAAATAACAAAAAATTTCTAAAATGAAAAGTACTAAGAAAAAATTTTAAAAACATTTATCAAAAACTGCAAATTATTTTAATACAAAATGTGTAACTAGAAATTAATTAAAAATAGTAGAAAAGCTTTTGCGATGGAAGAAAATGAAAATTATTTAAACATAATTTTTATTGAAAATTGATTTTTATTTTCGAACAGCAAATTTGTATAGCAAAAAAATTATACTTAGTCACAACTCTAGTTAGCTAAAATATTGTGAAACACTTTGCAGTTACATATATAAGTATATATATGCAAACATAGCGCTAATTCATAAACAATAACAACAAGAGGAATAAAGTTGCAAGTATTGATTTTGTGTAATTTAAGGACGTGACATTGAATACAAGCAAAACGGCAGCAAACAAACAGAAAGACAAACAAATGCCTGCATATACATGTATGATAAGAAGAACAATATAAAAACTACATATGCTCGCTACATATTGGCCACTAATGACAATTGCAATTGCAAATTTCCACAACACTGCTGCCGTTCTTCTTCTTCTTCTTCCACTTTTTCCACTTCTTGCGCTTTTATTTCTTTTACTTGTACGTCTGCAGCACGTTGCGCCTCTAAAGGAAGCCTTCTAAGGCGCTTGACTTGCTGCCTTGAGCACGTACGCGCGACGGGGTGGTGTATGCGGCGGTCATTCATGCCACCAGTAATTGTATATATTACTAAACATAATTTTTTTTTTTTTTACATATGGGTCTGCATGTGTGCATGTATGTACATATGTATGTGTGTGGCGGGAACGTGGTAGGAACAAGTGAAAAATGACACGGCATGTGGAGGTGGACAGTAGACAGACGCCCCCCTATCGTAGTTGATTTTGTTTTTCCACTTTTGAGGCATTTTTACAAATAACACACACAAGTGTATATGTGCGCATAGCTATTTATGCAACATGCATACCAACGTACGTCTACAATTATCAGTTACAACAGCAAATTGTTTTTTGTTGTTTTTTTATTTGCTCTCTGCATTCCTACACTAAAAATCAATACGTTTGCGCTGGTTTTTTCTAAGGTATCCGCTGCCTGCGTTTTGGCTACAATTTCTCATTATTCCTTCGCACACACACATACATACACACGCGCGCTTTTCCTTACACACATTGACTGCAAGTGACATTGACTGCGCTATACTTTTATTTTCTTAATTTTTTTTACTGCATTTACCGTTTGTTCTTTGAGCATTTTGCGTGCACATTGCTAGAAAAATATTGTATTACCACGCCACGCAGTCAAATGCATATATCAGTTACTGTCTGCATTCAGCGCACCTTTGTACCTGTACTCGCCCCGGCACGCAGGCCGTTTGGTTGACAGGCACGCGGCCGACGTGAGACATTGGCCTTGACGCGCCGCCAATCGACCACGACAGTGCACAAAAGCACCTTCAACCGCAAAGCGCTTGTCCAGTGTTTGAGGGACAAAAGTACGCTTTACACTGAAATGTCTTCATTTCATAGTTATGTTGAAATTCTTTGAATGCCAGAAACTCGTGCTACACCCGTTAATTTTATCCTTTACTGCAAAGAGGTGTCCCTGAAGTTGACATTTAAACAGCCATTTAGTAAACCGTTGTGTATTGCAGCACCCGCATTATGCCCTTATTGTTTGCCTAACCGTTATGAAAGCAGACGGATAGAGTTAATAATTTTTCGTCAATCTCTCAACTGCAGAAGTCAGAAGCATAATTATGATTCTTTGATTTTTGCACAAAGCGGCGACTTTAAGCCGAATCAGTTCGAAAATGTTAGGTATAAGTGCTCAAAGCATTCAGTGGGAAATTCAGAGAGAATATTTTAATTAAATATTGATTGATTAAAAAAAATTATATTTCTTATTAAGGGTTTACATGGATTTCGTCGTGTAAAAAACAGGATTTTTTCGACAATTGGTTTACGATATAAAAACTGAGATATTTCATTAGAATTTTTTATTATTCAAATATCCATTATTAACAAAAAAAATTCTGAAATTTTTGGAAAAAATATTTTAAACTATTTTAAATATTTCCGGTGACCCCTAGGGAAAAAGGTGAGCCCGCGTTGGCAGGATGAGTCCTTACAGGATCATATAAAGTGAAAAATACGTATTTTAATAATTATACACAAATGTGTAAGTCATACTTATCGTCCTTTTTAATTATATTCGGAATATATGTATATGTAGATATGTATATCAATCATATGAATATTTTAGATTAGCAATATTGTCCAATATTTTTTTCCTTTGATAAAAATGCAAACTTTTTATCAATACTATTGATCGCATTAATTACTTTACAAAAATTTTATCTCACGTTAGAAATTATTTAAAACACAGCCTTGCGTGGATCTTACTTTGTCACATACTTCTAACTCGCCGATCGCTAATTCGCGATTACTTACTTTTGAACTCCATGCATCTCTTTCCACCATGAGGCACTGCCAATAACTGCAAGTACTCATAACTCCTCCCAATGGTTATTAATAGAGAAGGATAGCTATATGTTGCAGACAATGAGAAGTGAAGGAGAATGACATAATTTGCAGATATAAATTTGTGTAAAAAGATAAAATAACGGTGAAAAAGTATATAGTGTGGAAGACGAAAACAATATTTTTTTTTTTTTGTAATGCCCATAATTTTATGCCTTTTTAGGATTTGAACAAAATGTCGGAAAAATTACCACCACGCCCCGTTGGCATATCTTTACACATTTACGCCAATTTTTGATAATCTGGTGCTGCATTTCAGCTGGATTTTAGGCTGTAATTGCTGGTTGATTGGCGAAAACCTTTTATATAACAATCCACAAGAAAAGTAATCTAGACGCTTTAAATCGCGTAATCTTGGAGATAATTTCTCGAAGTCGACTCAACTTGTCGCCAAACTTTGAACTCAATGTGACCATGTTTATACATATGTGGAACATGAGGCGGCGCACCGTCTGGTTGGAAATACATAGTGATCATCCAAGTCGATTTCATCAAATTCGGGCAATACCGTGTTATAACGCTCGCTATTAACGGCATTTCTTGCTTCATTTCGGAAGAAGTAAATCCAAAAATGAAACATGACATGATGAATTGGTAAACTTTACTGAAGACACTGACAAAATTTGGCACAAGTCTTTTTGTCAAATTCACACCATTCTTATTAGTAGACGCTGTATACAGTGAGATTTTTTATAGATTTGTTAATACAATTTGGGCGCAGGAGGATCACCCATAAATTTGTAAATTTATTTTTCTGAAAAATGTATTACAAAAAATGTCCTTGTTTTTTTTAAAATAATTTTTATTAATTATTTGATTAATAATTTTAGTTTTTTTACTTTAATATAGCAGCAATGTCGTTATACATATGTATATGTACTTACGTTTTCTCTCTTCTGAAACGTAAATTATAATTTATAACGGTATATTTTAATGCCCTTCCAAGCGGTAGAAACCCTTTCTAAATAATTTTCGTAATTTAATAAAATTTTTTTGTTTGTTTTTTATGAGTTGAAACCCTCTCTAGCTAGTGCTCCTTATGTAAATAAATAAATAAATAAATAAGTAAATAATAAATTTTTCCTCGTCAGTTTGAATATCACTAATATGTATGTATGTATATATATATGTGTATGTATATATTGCACAGTTACGTACCTATATATTTTCATTATTGCATACATATATGTATGTATGTATGTACTTAAAATTATGGTTTTACATAACTCCGCAGACACCTCGTGATTTTAGTTATACTGTAAGCTTTTGTTATAATTGTTACAAAACTATTTTGTCTATTTTCGCAATTAAATTTATTTTGTTGTATTGTGCTCATTG
>NW_017537556.1:977885-981129 GCF_001853355.1 Bactrocera latifrons | reverse complement strand
ATATCGTACATACTATATGTGCGCTTATGTACATATGACTCTATCAGACCGCAGCCGCCAAGCCGAGCACACAATAATAAATCATAACACAAATCGTTACTGTAATATTAATTGAATGATATTCATCTTGCTAACCTAAAAGCAGCCCACAACCATCGAAACGAACACACACACACACACATGCATACTAGCATTTGCCTCCGCATTGCGCAGCGCACAAAATCCGCAAATCAAAGTAAACTTTTATTCCTTTCATTGCACCGCACAACTACATGCATACATGCGTACTTCTAACACACACACACATGCACTGTTGTTGTTGGCTGCCACAATTGATAGGGCGGGCGCACAATTTGGGCAAAATTAGAAAGGTGGAAAAAAAGCAACTGACATGAGCGTGATATTTATTGTGTGCAATGAAATCTGAACGGTACGCCGAATGCAACGGTTCTTGTTGCTATTGTTGCCCGCATACAAATGTGTCGTGTGACTCTGGCGACCAATACAAATAATGTAATAATTTTCAACAGCTTATCTGCACCAGCGCAGCGCAAACATTTACGCCCTGCCCAATCGCACAAATACACATACATACATATGAGTATATATTCTAGTACCGTAAACTTTTGTATTTGTATTCGACTATACAGCCGCTTGCTGCCTAATAGCGGTATGAATATGAATTTTTAGAGGGTTTACGCGTGCTAGGGGTGGAACACATCGAGGCCTCGGCTGGATGCAGTGACGCCTGGTCATAAATCAAAATTAACCGTCAGGCACTGATAAAACCGACCCACCAAGCGAGCCAGCGACCAACCAAGCAACGGTGGCACGAACGACATTTTATATAGATACATCCAATGTTTGTGTATGTGTGCTATGTGTGCCTAGAGCGCCTACCATTTTGATTTTGCTTGCATTTTGATACCCTGAACATGATTTTTAGATTTATGTAGTTATAGCCAAACTAGTCTCTAAGTTTTTGAGTTAAAGATCTGAAATTTTGCGCTCATTCTTTCCTCCCCTAAAAGCTGCTCATTTGTCGGAATATTATCTTATCAGTGTAACATATATGGAAAACTTTTTTGTTTGACAAGTTCTCTTTGCGAAATTTGGTACAGATTATTGCCTTAAGCAATGATACAATTTCCGGAAGCAAATTTTTTTATAGGATCACTATAGCGTATTGCCGCCATTTAAACTGCCCCGTCAAAATCTAGTTCTTATATGGAAAACTTTTTTGTGTGACAAGTTATCTTTGCCAATTTTGGCATGGATATATGCCCGAAGCAACGTTACAATTTCGCAACCAGCTCTTCCAGAATGGATCACTATAGCATATAACTGCCATACAAACTGAACGGTCAAAATCTACTTCTTATATGGAAAACTATTTTATTTGTTGAGATATCTTCACAAAATTCAATGTATATTATTGTTCAAAGTAACGGTATAATCTGTGAACAAATCATTCAGATCGGAGCACTATAACATATAAATGCTATACAAACCGAATAATAGCAATCAAGTTCTTGTATGGAAAATGTTTTTATTTGTTGAGATATCTTCACGAAATTCGGCGAAGATTATTGTCTTACTCAAAGGTACAATCTTCGAAAGAAATTTCCAAATGGGACATCTATAACATATAGCTGCTCTACAAACCGGATAATCGAAATCAAGTTCTGATATGGAAATATTCTATTTGTGTAGGGTATTTTCGTTACTTTTCAATCAAAATTAACATTTTCGCTTTTTATTATTGTTGTTGTTTGGCAAAACTGTCGCTGCCACGCTTCAATGGCTTGTCACCCTACACGCGGCATTTCTATAATATCCCTTCAACTATAATATTTTCAATTTACCACTGCATTTAAGCATTTTATGCATATAATAGTGTGTGTGTGCTTAACTCAACTCTTTTGTTTGTGCGCCTGTAAGGCTGCTACGCATTTACTCGCTGCACATGCACATTGTCAACGCAACGTTATTCACAAACACACACATATTCATACATACGAATGTATGTGTGTTTATATATTTGTATAAATAACGGTGTATATTTTGTCAGCATTGCAGCTGTTTCCCGTTTTAATTTTCTCACTGCGGATTAAAAATGTTCGCTCACTGACTCCGCTCATTGCGTTGCACGCTTGCTCGAAAATATCCAACACCTTTAAATTTTGTAATTTCTGATTTTTATTTATCTTTTTTTTATTTCAAATATACGAGATGTGTACATAGACTGTTGTGGCGACAACACAGCTTTGCATTTGTTGTTGTTGTGGCCACAATTTGTAAATTATTTCCATCACTTTGCGTCGCCTTGTCACAAATTTGGTGTGTCGTCAGCGTAATTAATTGGTTTAGCGTTTATTATTATTAATTGTGTAATTTTTGGACTGTCTTCCTTGCTTCCGCTATTTCTCATTTTTTTTTCGTAATATAATTTTATTTATAATTGATTTTAATTGAAACTTGTTATTTGCTGCAACTTTTTACATCACTTCCCAACTTATGGACATTTGTTGTCCGTTTTCTTTTTAATTCTTTTACTTTAACACAATTTCGCGCTTTTTCGTTTGTATTTTGAGAAATTATTTTCTTTTGCTTTCTCAGCGCTTTGTACTTTTACAAAGAACAAACAAAAAAACAAAAAGAAAAAAATTTTTTTTTTGTTATTTTTTCCGATTCACTTCGCCATATATTACATAAAATTGCTATTTATTGTCGTTTTGCAACTCGCGCGTCTGTCACAATGCATGCGAAAGCTTTTCTTTGTTTTCCGCTGTTTGTGAAAATTGTCTGTTGAAGATTATGGCACACCATTGACCATTAAAAACGCTATTCATCATTTCCTTTGCGTTTTCTTGTTGCTTATGTCACTTAGCAACACTTCGTATTTATATGAATGTACATTTGTATATGTATGTGTTTTCTGTTTGCACAACATGAGTGCATAATTCGATAATTGTGAAATGCTTTGTTGCAAGAATACAAATACAAATATCACATAAGGCTATATATGTATTTGTATGTATGTACGTTAGTATGACCTCCTTGTGTGGCCAGCTTCTATTTGACGACTCCGCAGACATCTCGTGCTTTTAATTATAAGCTTTTGTTATAATTGTTAGAAAATAATTTTTTCTATTTTCGCAATTAAATTTATTTTGTTGTATTGTGCTCATTGGTGTGTTTGCCATTAGCAGTTGCATAACACTCCTAAATAATTTTGTATGAC
>NW_017537556.1:966358-976525 GCF_001853355.1 Bactrocera latifrons | reverse complement strand
CAATGATTAAATATTGGAAGAACATAAAAATTTTATTTTTTGTATACAATGAAATTTTAAAAATTGTATTTTTTCTATAAAAAATTACGTGTACAAAATTTCATTAATTTGGATTTTCAAAAAATATTTCCAGTTAAAAGAAAAATTACAAAAAATAAATATTAAAACCAAATTCCTAAATAAGATTTACTGTGAGACTTTAAATTTCTGATTTTTTTGAGAAAAAATATTTATTTAAGTAAGAATTTAATTTTTTTGTGACAAAAAATGTTTACGAAAATAAGAATTAGAAGTTCAAAGCTGTTCTGAGATTAGAGATTTTTATAAAAGGGAAGCCATAAAGCATTACTAAAAGTTAACTCAATAATCTATTTAACTCCAATTTAGAAGTATTTCATTTTCAAGCTGCTCTAAAAAATTAATTTTATTTTAATTAAAAAAATCTCATTTTATTTAAAAATAATAACAACAACACTTTGCAAAATACAAGAAAATTAAATCAACAACGCATCATCGTGTCATTTTCCCACACCAATTAGCATTTCCAAACACCCAATCACATCCAAAAATGTATCAAAATGCAGGAGCACTTTGCATTGCTTAACACTTATGTACTATATGTACATTCTACACACATACTCTCATACATACATACATATATACATATATCTGTCCATTAGCTACCGCAGAGTGTCGAAAATGTGTGTGGAGTGTGCACAACACTTTGTTGCCACTATGTTTATTTATTTAGTGCGAGTGGCATTGTTGTTAGTGTTAACGCAACTATAATAAAAAAGGACGAAAAGCCAACAACAACACAACAATGTGGTGGGCACTCTCCTCGGCGTCAAGTGTTAAGCAGCAAACAGCAGGGACCGTCAACCAAACGGAAATGGCATTAATGAATAAATTATAACGGCACTCTAGTGAAGAAGGCACATAAAAAGTGTTTTGATTGCAACGCCGGCGCCGCTGGCCGCAGCAGTGCCAAGAGCAAGTGCAAAAAGTCACGCGCGTGTGTATGCCGCACCACGCCGCAACACAAACAAATAAACAAGCAAGCGAGCAAACAAGCCGACAAACGCCAAACACCAACTTGTTCGCAGCCCATTGATGAAGTTATTCAATCAGCTCACGGCTAAAGGATAAAAATGTGCCCACCAACGCAGCAAGTGTATGTCTATATTCACATATGTGTGCGTGTGGGTGTTTGGTTGAGCGCATGCTTAAGAAAATTGACTCGATTATATTGTTGAGTGCGCACACCCCACCCACCCACACACATTTGCACCCTCTCGACTTGCTGCCTCAACATCCCATTAACTTCGGTAACAGTCGGCAGGCGGCGGCATTCACTTATCCTTATTTGTTATGCTAAAGGCGAGTTGACGCAGAAGCTTCAAAATAAACTCTGTGGAGGGGAAAAAACAGGCAAATGTTGCTATAATAACCTACAAAGTTGCACTCCTTTTAGCATAAAAATATGAAAAGAGATCATTATCTTGATTTTGATGGGTAAATTATTTGTATGACAGCTATATGATATAGTAGTCCGATCAGAACAAATTCTCGGGAGTTGCTAGCGTTATCTTAGAAGACAACCTGTGCTGTATTTCGTGAAAATATCTCGTCAAATAAAAAAGTTTTCCATATGAGGGCTTGATTTTGAGCGATCAGTTTGTATGGCAGCTACATGCTATAGTGGTCCGATTCAAATGATTTCTTCGGTGTTTATAACATTTTTGTTAGATAATAATCTGTGCCAAATTTCGTGGAGATATCTGGTCAAGTATTAAACTTTTCCATATAAGAACTTGAGTTTTATCAGTCAGTTTGTATTGCAGCTATATGACATAGTTGTCCGAAGTCGATGGTTTCAACAAATAAATAGCTTTTTGGGGGGAAAATAATGTGTGCAAAATTTCAGAGCAAGATCTCGATAAATGAGAGACTGTTCGCAGAAGAACAGATAGCAGAACAGGGCTGGTGGCTCTGGGTATAAAAGCCGTAGAGAAAAGTGTCCTTATAACTGATTTCGACGCTGCCGCTGTTGTCGTCTGACCACACGCTCAGTTCGCAAGCATTCATCGCCAAAGCATATACATACATATGTATGTATATACTTAGAGATATATACATATGTATGTATATACTTAGGCATATACGCATATCATGAATAAATGAGCGCTTAAACAGGGCCAGCGCTTGAAATACTCTTGGTGAAGCACTCAGCTGTGTTTTCAGCTTGCTTGATTGTACTATATGCATGTACATATGTATGTGTATAAAAATATATTTATATGTATGTGTGTGAACGACCATATTCGTTTAACAATATTATTTCAGTGATTTTGGTCTACTTTACAACGCCAAGGCACACACTTTCTCACAAATATTCACACACACACATACTAAAAATAGTCAAAATAGTCACGCACACACGCTCAAACACACATTTATTGACGCCTGCTAATGGTTAGCATTGGGAAACAACCGAATTTATCAAGCACTCCCACCCAGCAACCGCTACTTGAGGAAGGAAATGAGTGCAGCGCTTACACTAACCAACACTCAAGCATTCCCTAAGCCATACATACACCCACACACAAACATTTATATGTACATTAACACCCGGCCTTGTGAAGTTAACACTTGCTGGCTGGCAGTGTGCTTGCCACAGGATCACCAATCGTTACTTTAACTCTACTCTCACCTCACACCACAACCCACCACAGTCCACTTCACCCCCTCAACGGAACTTTTTATCGAGTCGTGTTCACTCGTGCATTTCATTGAAATCGGTAAAATAATTGAGGGCGTTTTATTTGACATTGTGTGTGTGTGTGTTTGCCGCAAGATTACCGTTGTACGTGTAGTATATGCGGAGGGGAGTAGGAAAAATGCATTAAACAAGGCGTATCAAATTTCATTACCCTCTTAACGCCCCACCACAGCACATTTTTATGCATTGTTGCCGCATAAAATTTGTTTAAAGTGCAACAACAACAACGCGAGTGACAGAAACAACAACAATCACAGTGGTATCAGCAACAACAAAAACAACAACTCCGTTATACAGTAAAAAGGCTCGCAAATTGCTCACATCTCATCAGCAGCGTCACCATTCACTATTCCACCGACTCCCCCACCCACTCCCCTCACCCACTGAACACCGCTGACAAAGGCGAAACGTTGAAATGCGAATTATATTACAGTTTTCTTTGAGTTTGGCGTGCCATTGTCAAGTGTAATGCATTGATTTTGATTTCACTTTTTATAAAGGGCTTCGTATTCGCTGCTTTCAATGCGTGCGTGAGTGTGTGTGTGTGTGTGAGGGTGGCACCCTTCTGTGTTCGCCGTTACTCTCAGCCATATTTCCGAAGTTAAATTTGCGTTTAGCTTCGTTTACTTGAAAGTAGTCACTTTTGAAATCATTTAATCAACAATGAAATTGAATTGTACAATTGCATAACTGTAATTTGCTTTCAAGTTTTGATTTTTTGTTTTTGCGTTACTGTTCTTTGCTTTTGTCAGCGAAATGCGGCAATGGAAATCATTAAATTGACATTTTGTGGATTTTAATTATTTTAGTTGCGTGTGAGCGCACATTAAGCGAGTAAAAATTTTGAAAGATTTAAAATATTTTTTCAAAACAAAATTAAACAGTTTAGCAGAAAAACTCCAAAACAGTTTTCAAAATGTTGTATCAAAATTTGTTTAAAAACATATTATTTTAAAATAAAGTTAATTAAAATTTGTAGAAAATATTTAAAACCGTTTTTGAAATTTTGTAAAAACTTGTTTAAAAATTGGAAACTTTTTTCGAAATCCAGCGCCAACATTTGCAAAAAAGACTCAAAAACTTTTTTGAAAATTTTGGAATTTTGTTTTTTAATATTAAAAAGTATTGTTTTGAAATACAAAAAAAAAAATTAAAACGTACAGAAAATTTTGGCAACTATTTTCGTAATTCAGCTCAACAATAGTTCAAGAAAATAAAAATATTAAATTAATGTAAAAAATACTTTTCAAAAATATTCAAAAGCTTTTTCGAAAGTGTTGGATTGTTTTTTTAAATACTAAAAACATGTAAAAATATTATTTTAATATAAAACAAACTAAAAAAATATTGAAAACTATTTTCGAAACACAACTTAAACAAAAATTGCAAAAAATTTTGAAAATTGTTAACATTATTTTATTAAAATTTGCAGAAACTATTTAAAACTGTTTTCGAAATTTAGCAGTAATTATTTTTTTTCGAAAATTTAACAATAAGATTTTTTTGATAACTATTTTCCAAGTTCAACTCCCACAAAAATTGTGAAAAATATTACTTTAAAATAAAATAAAATAAAACTTGCAGAATTTAATTAAATTCTTCATAAATTATTTGTAAGCTAACTTTTTAACATTTCATTTTGCTCTCTTCTCTACCAGGTTTGGTTTAAAAATCGGCGCGCCAAATGTCGCCAACAACTGCAGCAGCAACAGCAATCCAACAGCCTTAACAGTTCGAAGAATGTCAGCTCCGGCTCCGGCTCCTGCTCTACATCGCGCAACACATCGAATAACGGCAATAGCAGCAACAACAATTCCAGCTCATCCAATGCCAACAAATCGAGTTCACACTCATCGCATTCCACGTCCGGCGGCAGTGGCGGCAATAAATCTGGCAACTCCTCGGGCGCAGGAGGCAATGCGAATAATCCGAACAATGCCGGCGGTTCATCAGCAGCAGCAGCCGCTGCCGCCGCCGCCGTCGCACAGTCTATAAAATCCCATCACAGTTCCTTCCTAAACGCATCCGCCTCTGGCTCAGCGGTAACGCCCACCTCCGGTTCGGCCGTTTCGTCGCACGCACACTCAACACATCCGCATCACATGTCCGCCGGTGGTGGCATCAATTCCCTAGCGTCCGGCCCATCTGTGGCCACAGTGAATTCACTGAACGCCTCAGTGGCTGCGCATCAAAACTCCTCACCACTGTTGCCCACACCCGCCACCTCCGTGAGTCCCGTCAGCATTGTCTGCAAGAAGGAACACATCAGCGCCGGCTACCCTGGCGGTCCGGTCGGCAATGACGGCTCATTGCGTTCCACCTACGACACATTGAAGGATGGCGGTGGCGACATCAGCAGCAGTGCCATACATCATCACAGCATCTATGGCACTGCGGCAGCGACGAATCCACGTTTGGTGCAACCCGGTGGCAATATAACACCGATGGATTCGAGCTCGAGCATCACAACACCATCACCGCCCATCACACCCATGTCACCACAATCGGCCGCCGCTGCAGCACATGCCGCACAAAGCGCACAGTCAGCGCATCACTCGGCCGCCCATTCGGCGTACATGCCGAATCATGATTCGTACAATTTCTGGCATAACCAATATCAACAATATCCCAACAACTATGCACAGGCGCCGAGTTACTACTCGCAAATGGAATATTTCAGCAATCAGAATCAGGTCAACTACAATATGGGCCACACAGGCTACAGCGCCTCGAATTTCGGCCTCTCACCTAGTCCCTCGTTCACCGGCACCGTGTCGGCGCAGGCCTTCTCGCAGAACAGCCTGGACTACATGTCGCCACAAGACAAGTACGTGAACATGGTGTAGAATCTGCTGATGCAATATTGCAACAGCAATAGCAACAATAGCGCTGCTAGCGGCAGCGGCAGTGGCAGCGGTAGTGTGGGCAGTGGTGGAGGCGTTGGTAGCAGCATCAACGCTTCTTTAATGGGTAGCGGGAGCAGCAGTAGTAATTGTGGTGGCAGCGGTGCAAGTGGTGGTGGTGGTGGTGGCGGCATATATGGTGAGGGCATCAAACATTTCAGCGGTGGCGGAGGCAATAACTACATCGGCGTCGGTGGGCGTGGCACTTATGGCCTGCACGATGGCAACGAAGATTACGCAATGCTGCCACACTATGGCGGTGGTAGTGGCAGCAGTAGCAACGGCGTCAATGTCAACAATCGCAGTAACTTGCAGCAACACTATGCGAGCACACAGCAGCCGCATCAGCAGCACCAACAGCAACAACAACAGTTGTCCAATCAATATCAACATCAGTATCAGCAACATCATCACCAGCAGCCACAACAGTTGGCCATCAAGCTGTCGCCAGGCAGCACACCGCCACCGGCAACAACTCCGCTAACCGCAACAACAATAATGACAAGTGCCCCGCCGCCGCTGCCGCTCTTGCATTTGCCGTCGGCGGTGG
Organism: Bactrocera latifrons; assembly: GCF_001853355.1. Lineage (NCBI taxonomy): Eukaryota > Metazoa > Arthropoda > Insecta > Diptera > Tephritidae > Bactrocera > Bactrocera latifrons. The sequence continues at coordinate 970,290 of NW_017537556.1, read as the reverse complement.
GTGCAGCAGGAGCGTCTTTGCTGCCGCCACCAGCGCCGCCGTCGCATTTCTATGAATCAACGGATGAGTTTGCGTGAGCTTGGAGTTGGGAACACTCGAGAGACATATCCGTTAGTGACAATGTTGGAAAACAGTACGGAAATGTTCAGTGCGCTGGGTGAGAGCGAGTGAGGTGAAATAGACAGGACAGAGTGAAAGTGTTTAAGTGAGTGAAAGAGAGAGTGTAGAGCGGAGTTATCGCTGTCAAGACGAAGCTCATTAAGAGAAAAAAGCAAGGTGTGAAGGCAAAAGCAGTTGCAGCCAGTATCAACGAAATATTGAGTGATAAATTAGGAACAAAAATTTCAAAAATCTCTTTAATTATAGTTAATGTGTGTATGTATGTGTGTGTTTGTACAGAACTACAACAAAAAAACTTTAAACGAAAAATGTAACGTAAGTAATGTACTCAAATATACCGTAATGCGCTTGAGAGTTGCCCAATTTGTTTATTGAAGTGTTTATCAATAATATTAAGTCAATAATTGGTGATGAGGAATTATGGCTTTTTGTTTGTCAGACTAAAAATATTTTTTTTTAATCTTTTGTTTTCGAACTGCGCTTCAAAATATTTTTTGAAATCTTTTGTTTTCGCACAACACTTTTTTTGTCAAAACCTTTTGTTTTCGGACTACACTCCAGAAAGTTTTTACAAAAACTTTTTTTTTCGAAATATACTTAAAAAAAATGTTCAAAAACTTTTGTTTTCGAAAGCGCTGACAAAAAATAGTTTCAAAATCGTTTGTTTTTGAACTACACTGCAATTTTTTGTTTTGTTTCGGAGCTATACTGCAAAAAGCTTTTTTCAAAACTTTTTGTTTTCGAAAAACACTGCAAAAAAATTGTTTCAAAACATTTTGCTTTCGAACTACATTTCTGAAACTTTCTAAAAATATTTTGTTTTCGAAATACATTTTTTCAAAACTTGTTATTTTCGAAATAAACTGCAAAAATTTTTTCAAAACGTTTTGTTTTCGAAAACTCTTGAATTCGAACTACACTTCTGAAATTGGCTAAGAGTATTTTGTTTTCGAAATACATTTTTTCAAAACTTTTTGTTTTCGAAATTCACTTCAAATTTTTTTTCAAAAACTGTTGTTTTCGAAATACTCTGCAAAGATATTGTTTCAAAATCTCTTATTTTCGAATTGCACTTCAAAAAATTGCTTAAAATTTTTTTACTTTGGAACTTGACTCTAAAAAGATTTGGAAATTTTTGCTTTTAGTCTTCTAAAAATTCTTTGAAAACATTTATTTTGAAATTTTTTATATTGTTTAAATGTTAATTTATGAGTTTATTAATAAAAGGTATTGCTTAATTTTCCAAATTTGCTTCGGCAACTCTAGTTATCAAGTTTTAAGTGTTTTGTGAACCTAAACAATACTCCCAGGGTAGTGGAAATCATAACGGTAAATGATTCGAATTTAATAGTTCTTTAATTAATTTAATAATTCAAAGCACTACAAACTTTGTTTCTTTATTTTATATATATATGTTAAAGGTTTAAGTCATTAAAAATAAAATACAAAATTTTTTAATGAAACTTAAAATAAATTAAAACTGAAAACCATATATTTTGATTTAGTTTCTTGCTTAAAAAATTGTTTATTATTATTATGTTTTTTTTTTTTTTAATGCAACACACCTCAAACCCTTTTTTATGCACATTTTTTGCCATAAAATTGCGGAAAAACTATTTTTTTACACAATTCAAATATTACGTTCCCCCTTTAAGAATATTTTTACTTTGCCACTTGCTTAAAAATTTGTTTTTTTTTTTGTTATTCTAATTATTTATTTATGTCTTTCTTTAATGCTGCCTGAGCAGAGACATACACATTAAATACGTATTTTGCACTTTTTCAACCAAAAGAGAAACAAAATTTGCGCAAAATTTATTTTTCAACATTTTCCGTTCCCGCAACCTTCTCGAATCAAATTTAAAAAAATCATATTTAGCATGCTGCCACCACATCAAACACCCTGCCACTGAAATTAATTCAAAAAATGAGTTTTGATTTAGTTGTAAAATCCATTATTTGCTGCATTTTATTTTAAATTAGCATAATTTAGTCGGTAAGTTGCAAACACAAATTGTATATTTAAGTCAGCACTCCGAAACACCCCTCTACCCGTCCCACAATTACTATGCATTGTAAAATATAATAATAATATAAGCGTAAACAAAAATAAAATAAAATAAAAAATATATTACAAAAAAGAACAACAACAATATTGTATAAAGTCTAACTAATAACGAAAATATTTCATATCAAAAATTCAGATTTTGCATATTTAACGAAGAAAAGAAAGAAAAAACGAACTATTTTATAAGAGAATCTCCTTAGCAGTGTGTGTAAATGATATATAATTGAAATATAAAAATGGAGCATGTAAATTATTAAAAATAAATTACAAAAACAAAAAGAAAAAAATCTATTTAGGCTACTAGAAGCAAAGCAAAGGCATTTATATGGCGCTGGTTGCTTGAGAGATTGACCGACAAGCTGGTTATGGACCGTTATATCAGAAAGCAAAGTTGAAAAGTTAGCCGCTAGTTAATTTTATTTAGACAGCTAAGTTATTAAATTAATTGTTGCAAATAAGCAAAATTGCAAAATTAAATTAATTTGTAAATATCAAAAAAAAAAAAAAATTTAAATAAAATTAAATCGAATAAAATAATTATAAAAAATTATAAATAATTAAATAATAATAAATTATAAATAAATAAAATTAAATAATAATAATAACAAATAACAATTAATAATAAAAAAAATAATTAAATAAGTTAAAAAAAAAAATATATATATATATAAAAGCGAAATAATTAGTTAGCGCATTAAGTTGTAAAGCGTATGCATAATTAAAGCTGTCATTAACAGTAAATGTAATTGAAGTAAATAAAAAGCAAAAGCAAAGGAAAAAAAACAACAACCTATACATATATAACTAGCTAACTAATAAGTTGTTTAATCTGTGTACAAATAATAAAACCACTTGTAATTATTATTACTTTAACAATTAAATTAAAAGACAACAAAAAAAAATTATATACATATAATTGAAAGCAAATAAATAAATATAATGTAATGTGTATTGAAAACAACAAAAAATGGCTTTTATATTTGTTAGTGTATATACATACATACATATACAGTTATATATTACTGTTAGGCGATTGCAAACTATGAATAATAAAATAAAAGTTTTATTTCCGCAAATTTTACGTTTTTGCTTTGTATTGTGTTGTGCTGCTGTGTTAACGCATAGCTGCGTTGTTGTTGCGCTTTAATGCGCTTAAGTTTTTCGCAAGTTTGCATTCTTAAAAATAATACTTTTTGCGTTTTTTTCCAGTTAATACACAAATACGCACGAAATTCGCGTGAAATACGCGTTTAATATGCAGCAGTATTCAAAAAAAAAAAATAAAAATAAAAAAAACAAAAAAAAAACTTTATAAATTTCGTATTTGTGCTGGCGTAGAAAAATGCGCGCGATTCGCCATTTATCATCATTAAAGCATTGTGTTTTTGTTTTATAGCAAAAGTCATTGTGTTGTTGTTGGCGCATAAAGCTACATATTTGTTGTAAATGGCAGTTACCAGCGATTTATTATTGTTTTTTATTGTTTTGGTTTCGCTTTTGATGTTCATATTTTATTTTCAGCGTTTTACTTTGTTTTCCGTATATTAAGTAATAAGCGGTATGTTTTTAAATTTCGAAAGGTTTGTGTGCGAAATTTGATTTTTTTTAATTTAATTATTTTATTGATAATCTAAATTTTTTAATTTCTTTAAATGTAAATTTTTCTTCAGCATTTTAATTTTTTTTATACTTGAAAACAAAAAGAAACGAAGTTTTGTGTGCTAAATTCAATATTATTTTAATT
>NW_017537556.1:910327-966268 GCF_001853355.1 Bactrocera latifrons | reverse complement strand
TTAACCCTTCCTTACTTGTTTTAATTACATTTTGCTTATTTGTTGGTTTTCTTTTCTTATTTTTCATAATTTTTATTTTTTAATTTTCTTAAGTAAAAAATTTAAAGGAATAAAACAAAACAAAAATAAATTAAAAAATTAAATACTCTATATTTACTGTTTCTTTTATTGTTTTTTCATTTATGTATATATAGTTTCAAGAACGTATTATTTCTATTATTCAATTTCCATGTACCGTTTCGTTCGTTGACTGTCATTATAAAACAACGTAGGATAATAGGACTGATTTTTTTCGAAGCGACTGTACTTCGAATCTTGCGCCACCGTCAGGATTCGGTAGAGGACGATCCTAGCTAACGAACGAGCGGCTGGTCAGTTGTCTCTGAGCACCTGGAGAGTCATGACAAACATTTTTCATTTAATTTCAAAAATTCAAAAAATTATTAAATTAGACAAATTACTTTAATACTTAGAATTTTTGTTCATCGCTTACATTAAATTATATATAAACTTCTGCTCCACTTCTAATTTTAGTCTCTGTAATCAGGCATTATTAAATTCAGTTGTTTTATGTGCTTTTTTTTCTCTAATATTGATTTCATAATAATCAAAAATAATTTGCGATGATGCGCTGAGTATTTCGCTGTTCTAGATATTCTGCGCTTAATTTGCTTTGCATATCGGCTGCCAGCCGCCCTTTCACCTCTCCGCCCACACTTCAAACATTTTGCTGTGCCACCGCCCGCCAACAAGTCGGCACAACTCCCATCATCATAGTTGTTGTTGCTGTTGTTATACAAATTTTGACTTTGTCGGCATGCCTGTCTGCCGCCTTTGCGTCACATTCTTCACGCATTCTTCGGAATTCCTTTTTTCAGTAAAAACAAAAGAGTGTAAAAAAAGCAACAACAAAGATTTGTTGCCGAACTTCGCAAAAAAGTAATTAATGTCCGAATTATGTGACTGTTCACAATTTTGGCATAAAATCGTTGGAAAGGAAATGCCATGCCGGCGTGCCTTCGCTGCGGTAGCCAGCGCTGTGGGCCCATAGTCTCGTTGTTCAGCCACCTGAAATGCCGCCGCAACTTCAGGAGAGCTGCCGACGCTAAGAGCTTTAACGCTGACACCTTCGGTGCACGACGCATTGCGGCGGCTTCGCTGACTCCGGATGATTGGCTGGTTCAATGGTCTCTCGGTTACCTGTTAACTAAATAAATATCTACCATCATATCATCTAAACATGTGTGCGTGTGTGCGTATGTTTGCTTTTTTAGTTGCAGTGGCGAGGCCACCCTGTATGGCTGACTGCCGCTGCGAAGCGAAATGTTTCGCCACTAGTAGCAGACTTATTTCGGTTCTTGTTGTTGTTTTTGCTTAGCGCTTTCGCGGGGTGATCGTCGCTTCGCAATATTCATGGCTTTTTTTTTTTTTGATGGTCTAWGWCCGGTTTGGTTGTCATTTAACTGCCGCGTCGTTTTCTGTTTTTATACTGTCGTCGTTTTTGTTGTTGTTGGCACAAGAGAGCAGCTGCCGCGAATTCAGTTGGACTGTTATGCCATTTTGTTTTGGTGATTCGCTGAGGTTTAAAAAGAAATATTAACGCTGTAAAAAATTACCGAAACTATGGCGTTATGTCTGCGGCACAGTGGGACAGCTGTCAAACACTTGGAAATAAAAATAATAATTGGGAGTTAAAAACTGTAGAAAGTTTAAATACTTTTTTATGAGAAAAATGTTGTTCAGTTATTCGTAAAATTCTGTACCCCTACCTTAAATTTGTTAACTGTTAAAATATTCCCCCGGAAAAATATCAAAAATTTTTAGCAAAATGATCATTGAATAAATAATGATTTTCACATTTTTTTTTTTAATCGTTAGACTTTAATTAACCTCCAATTATGCGTTCTCTCAATAAATCGATAGATTGAAGCCATGTGTGGGAAGTGGTGCGGTCTTGTTAAAATCAAATGCCAACGAGATCATAAGCTTCAATTTCAGTCATCGATTAGTCGGTTATCCTGACGCGACAACGGTCGCCATTGACAGTTACGTTTTTACTGCCATCATTTTTGAAGAAATATGGACCGATAATTGCCCCTGCCCACAAGCCAAACCGTTGTATATTTCTGAATGAAATGGCAGCTCTTAAATCTCTTCACGTTGCGCTTCGTCCCAAATGTGCCAATTTTGCTTGTATACATACCCATTGAGCCAGAGATGAGTCTCTCAGTCGCTGAATAATTGGCTCGAAAACGTCGGATCATTTTGGCAGTTTTCAAGAGCCCATAGAGCGAAGCAATTTCGTTTAGGAAGGTCGAGCGGCTTCAGTTTTTGCACAAGCTATATTTTGTATGTTTTCAATTTAATATCTCGACGTAAAATGCACTAAGTTGCCAGTCCGAGTTGCTGCCAGCGGTTCTCCACGGTCTTCGTGTACACTCTCAGTCATGGCTGCTATATGGTCGGCTGGTCGAATATTATCCAATAATGAGCGAAGCGTGCGAAACATTACGTGAACGTAACAAAGTTGAACGATTTTTAAAAGTTGTTCAGGCGTAAGTTTTTCCATGAACAAAAATAACATGACTGTTTCACACGACTCATGCATGAACTGTCCAAGAAAAGCTATTGCAAAAAGTCCCCCTACTTGGATCACCCGTTAAAAAGTCTTGCACTTTTCCGTAGTTTGTAATTTCTACGTAACTGTTTCTTAAGTAACGCCAGTCATAGCTTAGATAAAGAACCAAATTCCGTTTGTCGTCGAATAAGTGCCCAAAAAGTTGGTCTATAACGTTAATGAAGAAGTAAGATCATATCCCGGCGCTAAGGCAAATCTTTTCACCTTCAAGTATGAGAAAATGCTCACACTAGATTAAAACGACGAATTATAGAAACTCAAATAGAAACTATAAATGAGTCTTTGTCTGGTTTAAAAAAATTTTAGTATATCTTTTCGGACTAAATAACAATTGCATTTAATTCTCACATTATGCATGATCTTATGATCGCTATCAAAAGCAGCTTTAAAAGCGACAAACAAATCATGTGTGTTGATCCTCTTTTCACATGCCTTTACCAAGATTTGACTGACGTTGGTCAGTTGTTGATTTTACAGGCCTGAAGCAACACTGATTGGGTCCAATCCGTTTGTTGACGGGGACTTCAATCATTCACACAATACGCTCTATAGAACCTTATATTCGATGTTGAGGAGGCTTATCGCACGGTAGCCAGATTCCAATGCGAGTTGACAGTCTTTGGGCGGATAAAACTCCGAGCGACCCGACCCGACGCTCATGGGAACGGCTTAAATTAGAATCTGTCGGGAATGATTTCGTCCGAACATATTCTATAAGGAACCTGATGCATGCTCCTTATCAGTTCTTTACCGCCGTATTGTAATAACTCGGCCGGCAATCCTTTGGCTCCCACCGCTTTGTTGTTCTTCAGAAGCGTAATCTATTCGAGCTTTTTTATGGTCGGGCAATGTAACATTTACTCCATTGCCATCGATTGGGCAATTGGGTTCACCATCTCACTGCTTTTCAGCAAGAAAGTGAGAAGTGTTCCCTTTATAATTTCAATATGCCTCAAGATCACTTTTGGGGGTTCTAAAAGAGTATTATTTTGTTGACAATAATAAAACATATACGCTTGCCTTGTTTTCTAGTATAATATGTTAAGAAATATAATACATTATACTCGTATATTATTTGTGATTGGCTGATAGTAAACTCTCGCACTAAGGCTCTTCAACGACTAAAATCTAAAGACAATTCGAAAAATTTCTGGCTAAACAGAATCTTACCTTTGGATAACTCCAAATATTGTTTTTACAAAGGATATATTAAGTTTACAACGAAATTTGTAACATTGTAAATAAAACCAATGGAGACTCTATAAAGTATATACATACATATGTATCTATGTGTAAGGTGCTTTCCCAAGTAAACAGGACTTAAAAAAACAGAACAAATGTTTTTTTCGGCAAAATCAATTTAGTTGATCCAAAATAGTCTCCTTCTGCTTTTTGCAGGGTCCAAAAGTTTGTGTTTTAGCTCGTGGCCGGTGCAAGCCTTTTGAATGACCTCTACTGTCTGCATAACGCTTTCCTTTCATGGGCAAATGTATTTTTTCGAAAAGGAAGAAGTCTCACGGTGCCATATCAGCTGAATACGGGAAGTGATTAATGGTTAAAATGTGATTTTTGGTCAAATAATTATCCTTCGAATGTTGGATTCTGAGCAATTTTTGGTCGTCAGTCAATTTGTGCGGAACAAACCGTGCACACATCTTTCGTAAGCCCAAATATTCGGTCCCAATGCGATAAATCATGTTTTGGAGATGTTCAATTCCATTTCCATGAATTTCCATGATGATTTTGATGAATTCACGCACAGTTTCGATGGAATTTCCGGTGATCACGGATTTTGATTGTCATTTATGTCCTCACGAACATTTTGAAAACGTTGCAACCACTGGTGCACTCGGCTAAGGAATGAATAGGCAATCATTGCCAAAAATTTGTTTCATCAATTGAAACGTTTCGGTAAAAGTGTTACCAATTTTAAAACAAAATTTAATGTTGGCTCTTTGTTCGAAGCTCATTTTCGCACTGATAACACATAACACATAACATACTGACACTTAAAACGCAATAACTTGACCTGCAATTAATGCAATGTCATGAAATTCTCACTGGACAATCGATAAAGTTAGCAGATTCTAACGCACCAGTCGACATATAGATGGCGCCACCAGGGGGCGCTGGATACAAAAAGCCCTGCTTACTTTGGAAATCTGCTCGTATGTATGTGCATACAAATGCTCAGCGTTACAAATTGAGTCGATTTAAGCATGTTCGGTCTGTCTATACGCGACCTAGTCTCCCATTTTGTAAGATATCGATCTGATATTTCGTATACATTCTTTACTCTTAAAGCAGCAACTCATCTGTCGGAACCACCGATATCGGACAACTAAGGTTTTTTTTTTTGCGGGTGAGGGGGTGGAAAATGCCTTCCGCATCATCGGTGCTATCGTCACAGCAGCGGTATATGCCACTTGCAGGTCACTAAACCCCCCGTCTAAGGGACCGTCGCCCACCCTGGGACGCTGATTAAATTGTCAGCGTTTATTGGGCCGACAATGTCTTCTACGGCGGTGCGTTCTCTTTGCCAGCGCTCACATTCGAAGAATGTGTGTTCAGCGTCGTATTCTGTCGCGTCGTTGTATAGGCATGACGGCTCTTCGACTTTTCAACTAAAGTATATAGCTGTCATACAAACTGACCATACAAAATCAAGTTCTGATATGGAAAAGCACTTTACTAGACAAAATATCGTCCCGTAATTTGACATGAATTGATGCCAAAAGCAACACTACAACTTCTGAATGTAYGGATCGGAGAAGTATAGTAAATAGCAGCCATACAACTTAAGTGATTAAAATCAAGATGAAGATCTTCATAAAATATCAATGAACATATACATACATACATACATACAAATGTATAAACTTGCCTGTAGAATAAGTTTTTATACTTCATTACTCGCGATCTAAACTGTTAGATATGTATGTGCACATATGTACATAGTACAAATATACTGCAAAATATATCTACACATTTACTATTAAATATAATTTAAAACTTTTAAATTACGTAAGGACAATTCTCTAATACTAAACGCACTTAAAGTGGCAAAACTACCCACGCGTGTGCACATTTGCACTTATCTATGTGTATATGTAAGTATGTGTGTGTGTGTGTAAACCTTTCAATTCGCCTGAAGGAATAATCAACAGTAATAATCAAACAGAATAAAAATAGCAAGCAAGCGCACAACAACAACAAAAAACCAAGTGGCAAGGCTAGCAATACACTTGGGGGCAACAGCAACAACAACTATGTATATAGTAGTGTCGACGCAGGGGCGTACAATTGGCGCGTGTTGCTTATAGAATTACGTACTAATTTCGTATTTATGAGGCTTCCATTTGCTGTCAGTTTCTTTTCACGATTTTCCGTTTTTTTTTTTTTTTGTTTTTTTTTGCCTGCCTTCCGCTTTTTGCTCTTTCATGCGCTTACGCTCGCCTTTTTACGAGCGACTGCTGGCAATTTTGCCATGCTGCATGCAACATGCTGCTTGCTACAAACTTCTTTTACTACTACGAGCCACATTTATATTTTATGCCACTTTGCAAATGCACGTAAAAGAGGCAATGAAATAATAATAGCAACAACAACAATAGCAACATAAACGCTGACGATATGGACGATGATGATGATGATGCAGCACTCATGTGGCAAGTAAGTGAATAAAGCGCGTATTTAACTATGCGTAGGCGAAAGTAGCATTTGTCTATGTGTGTGTGCTAGTGTATTTATGTGTGTGTGTGCGTGCAAATAAATATGTAAGCAGCGGAAAGTGCTGAAATGTGTTCATAGCCTGCTTGGCTACTGATTAAGAAGCCTCAAAATGCTGTCTTCCACCGTTTTTATTGTTGTTGTTTTTGTTGTTGTTCCATACATTCTCGCGCCCTGCTGTTGTTGATTGCATGTCGCGGCTGCTTGCCACTATCGCTAATAGCTTTCAGCTACTGCATGCAACCAATGCTCAACCTTTTTATCTTGTGCCTTCTTCATCGTATTCTAGCTGTTGTTGTTGTTGTTGTTGGGCTATAGTAAACAATTTATTTTTCGGTCGTAAGCATACGAGTATACCATTAATTTGCTATTTACTCATAAGCGCAGCAAGATGCTGATGCTTTGGACGCGGCCTATGAGAACTCGCTTCCAGCGCGCTGACTAACTGCCAATTTGACGCCGCGGCGTTGTGGCACGTGTCGGCCTGCCGTGCGACCGCACCCGCACACACCAGTCACATATGTATGTACGTCGTCGTCGCTGAACAAAGGCGCAACGATGGCTGCGATTGCGAGCGACCGACCAACCGATCGCTGTCTAATCGGTAAGCGGCAATCGCCTGCGAATAGCCGCACACAAGCTAATAATCGCACTGTCAGTATTCAAGGAGTTTGAGGATTTCATTGTTTTGCGGTTTCATTCTCGTCTCGCGTACTCCATTCGCTGCGCCGGGTGCCCTTTACAGTGTTGCGCGCTTATCGCTTATCGCCCATCTTTCAGCTACCGTCGTCGTCGCACATTCCATTCCATTTCAATCAGTTCGCTATTCCACTTATCTTTCAATTTGCTATTTGTTCTCGTCCTTTTTTGTTTTTTGTTGTTGTTGTTTTTTTTTTTTTTTTGTTTTGGTTGGTTCAACATTTTTGGTGTATTTGTTGAATTAATTTGTTTTGGGGAATGATGATGTGCGATTTGTTGTTGCTGTTGTTGTGCGTAGAGCCTTCACTTCTATTAATTGGCTGCATCGTAGTGATTTTATGTTTGTCCCACGTTCGTAATGAGCATGAAAAATGTCTGCTAATGAATTTGTGTACACACCCCTCACACCGAAATTTACTTCCAAACACACACACACACACACCCGCACAAGCGCACGCATGTTCTTTAACACCCTCATTTTCTTGGGCACTGCGCCGTTTGGCTCTGAAAAAGTATCGGATTTCCTAAGTACCATTTGACGGTTTCGGTACGACTGACATTTGACAGATTCTTGACTCGAAAAGCCACTTGTGAAACGAGATTAAGGCGCAATGAAAATTATCTATGCTATTAGCGAGCAAAATAATGGTTCAGCATTGGGTTATTAAGGATAATTTAACTGCTTTGTTAGCCGGCGTATTTGCGCAAGTGTTAAAGCATCGTGTAAATACGCGTAGCTGAGATGAGAAGGAGGAAAGTTAGGATGATGCTAAGTTTTTTTTTTTTTTTAATTTTTTTACTGTTTTTATCATATAATAATCCAAAAACTCAAAAAAAGCAAGTTTTTCATAAAATAGCGGTCAGTCAGCAAGATGCGAATCTGTCCAATCTTGAGAACCAGCATGCATTATTGGATAATATTCGACCGAATAGACCACGTCCAGCATGCATTGAAGAAAATATAGCAGCCGTAGCTGAGAGTCTACACGAAGACCATGAACCGTCGATTCCGCGCGGTTTGCAACAACTTGGACTGACTATGGAACGAATTCTTGAATTTTACAGCTTGTGCAAGAACTTTAACCACTCGGCCTACGAAAGCGATAACGCTTCGCTCTATGGGCTCTTGAAAAGTTCCGAGTTCATTCAACGTTTTCGAACCAAATTTTGAGAAAACACTTCATTGAGCAGATAATTTCACGTTTAGGCCGGTCAATTGACAACCAAGATCGTGTAAAATCACACCGTTTTCCTGTGTAGATATGTAAAGTCTATGCGGACAATCCCGCTTCGATTCAGGCCTTGAAGCAAAACATCAGGCGTGTCATTCGCCAGTTACCAGTCAAAATGCTCGAACCAGTCTACGAAAATTGAACTGAACGGATGGACCATCTGAGCTGTAGCCGTGGCCAACATTTGAAAGACATAATCTTCAAAAAATAAAGGCCAAAGAATGTTGCTTCGAATGATAAACAACATTCTCCATTAGATTGGAAGTTTCTGTGCTTTTTTCTTTAAACAATTAGGGAATTTCACTCTACATATCTCTTAAGGCAATAAAGCTCCAACAACAAAAAAAAAACGGAATCCTACGTACAGTGTGAATGATTTTAGTTGATAACCTCGTCCACTTCCCATATAACGGTACTGTTAAAAACTACTAAATGCGCGATAAATCCATAAATACGCCATAGATAGTAAATTTTACTGCCGAGATGGTATGAGAAGGCTTAATAAGAAGTGGGGTCCAAATTGGACGATGGACTTGGTACCGTCTTCCTTTAGGTGAAATCAAACATCTCGGGACTTGCTCGAGCGATTTCAACCAAATTCTGTATGTAACACTCTTCTAACAATATTATATTGCAGTGCGAAAATGGGCAAAATCGTACCACAACCACGCATACTTCCCATATACCATTACACAATTTTAAATTTCATATGATTCTTTCACTTTCCAGTATACAAATAAAGCAGTAATTAATAGCTACGGGGAAAAAACCTTGAAGTATGCCATATCATGACTAAAAATTGTTCAAATCGAACCAAAACTCTTGTAGCCCCAAGGTACCGATTATGTTGACTCCAGTACCTATTTTTGAAAGTTGAAAGAAATATCGCTCAATGTATTTGATGTATAATTCAAATTTGGAGAATCCTTGCCTAATAATAGTATGATAGTGTTAAAAAGGTTTCAAACTTCCGGGTGACTTTGTATCGACTGTATCGGCCAATATGTGAGTTATTTTAAGACAGGATCATGTTTTTCTAGAAATTGGTTCATCTTCATCTTGTTTGTTTTTACTTGTTTTAGATGTGATAATGTCATACAAAACAAAAAAATAAAAAATAAAAAATAAAAATAAAAATATATATATATGTATAGCATACATACATACATTACATACTACATGGGCTGAAATGAAAGAACTTTTTTATGAAATTTGACTTTAATCCATAACCTTTATCTACGAGTAGATTCGTGCAATTCAGTGATGCTCCAGCGTTGCGATACCAATTATTGTGAAATTTCGAGGACTTCGAAAAAGTGTTTTTATTTCTAGCTTCAGCTCATCATTTCATTAAAACCTCTTTTCAGCGAGGAACCTTTTAAGTAGAAAAAGCGGAAATAATCTTTGGGCACAAAATCAGGCTAATACCGTGGGAGAAGACCGAGTTAAGAGGCTAAGTTATTCAATTTACCTTTGGAACAACAATCTTTTTAATGAAGCGTGGCTTGTACCATGACGAACAAAGGCCAGGTGATCCAGAAACTAGTAGTCGTGCTGAGTTGTTGGAAAATTTATTGATATCGAAGAGAATTTTACTACTAAAATGTTGGCTGAGAGTTTAAATATATTATTTCTGGAATTTCAACTAAAGATTTGGATAGGTTAAGTTAGATTAAACTGGTAGGTCAATGAGACATGCATAGACCAGTTTTGGTCCTTTGGGATACCAGATGTGGAGTTCAGTTACTATGTCCATGATATATCCTATAGTATGCCTGCGCTTGACGCGATTTTTAACTGATTCTGTGGCCTCACCATCGACCTTCTCCAGTGTATCATGCCGCGAGGTCCCCATATGCTTACAACGTAGTCTTGGCAATTCGGGACAAGTGCACAAGAGATGTTCCATTGTTTCTTTGGTGCCTTGATCTAGAAGATTTTAGCCTTATCTAACACCACATAACTTTTTTCCATTCCCAAAACGGAAAACCAACATGAAAGGAACATTTTATGAGAACATACATAAATACCAGCCTACCAGCCATAACCGAGCTGGTGAAAAGCGTTTCTATAAATCACATAATCAAACTGGTTGAACGTTACAACTTTTGAGTCCCATTGTACGAGTACCCATTTTCATAAATAATAACACATTATTCTAAATTCGTGCTCTGAAACGTTGAGAAGGTTTTGACAAAGTTTATAGCTTGAATAAAAGGAAAGAGCTTTTTGTTTGTGGCGTGATTTTTAGGCCATATTTTTTAGCATTTTCACAAGGATATTATTCTGTCTTTTTTTTTATTAACAACTCAGGATATTCAACTCTAAAAATATTGATTGGGTTCTGAAATGTCTTTTAAGAATATCGAAACAAAATTACAATTATACATTTAGCGAAAAAAGCGCTGAATATTGAAGCTGCTTCAACAAGGCTGACCTACCTCCATAAAAGTGGCCACATAAGCTACATAGCTGAACCATTTACAGTTCCATTGCTCAATATTATTTGGACAGCCTAAGTTCACTTTAATAAAGTGATGATATCACACGGTAGAAATCATATTTTTTGTTGGAAACATTTAATACTTAAACTATTGGAAAATGTTCGTGAGCGGAATCAAAAAATCATAAATTACTTTCACTATATTGTAGGTTGATTTCAGGTTCAGCATGGACACAACACATCAGAAATTAACCGGAAGAAAAATTGGGTTGAGAACTCTTTAAAGATTCTTTGGATTCTAAATTTACGTATTCTTGAAGTCAGAAGTTCTAGTGAAAAACACATTCGTAAGCACTTGCTAGTGACTTTTTGGCTACTTTCAAAGTTTCTAATTAACTTTAGAACGCTTAAATTTTATAATAAAGCTTTTATACTACACACAGATGGGTTCCCAGTAGTATATGCACTAAATTTTGCAAGTACATACTCCTCTCCCTACTACATTGGCAATATGTAGAGCAATCGTGACAGGCTGTTTTCCCACTACAAAAACGCTCATCACAAATCAATAAAGATTTCGTAATTAAAATTCCATGTTAGCATGTCGGTACAATGTGGCGATATCCACTAGTTGTAGTAGATACTCTTATGAGTAAGTAAACATGAGCGTTTTTCGGCAATTCGAAACAAATGAATTGAAACCAAAACACGAAAATACGATGGCATCAAGCAGGTTCCCACCAACAGCCAACTGCAAAAGATGGTATAGATGATATGCATGATGCAGATGGCCACAGTACACACGCTGAAAGTGATTTGCTATGCAGCGCAACGGAGCTACGCGCACTTACGCTACAAAAGTTGACGCATAGCCGACTCACGCGCTACAAAGTTACGTTCCAATTCCAAGCGAAAGGGGAAAACGAGCTGCTGCTTGGTCTGCGACTTCCAGTGCAGAGCAGCACGGCAGCTGCCACTGACAACTAGCTTGCACCCTTTTCCACCACCCATGCGCCACGCTTGCTTCACCGTCCACACGCTGCACACTAAGGCGGAGCCAAAGCCATGGCAAAGCAAGCTTGGCGCCATTGCGCGCACACCACTCTCGGCGCTGAGTGTAAATGAAATGGTCTCGCTTGTTGTTTGTGCAGCTGGTTATCTCTTTCTCGCGATCAAGTTGTGCCAAAGAGCGTTCGGTACTTTGTTAACTGTATTGCTTGGCGTGTGTACGAAGGCACGCTCGTCTGTGTGTTGCTGTGTTGGGTGCAGCTGCTTTCCGGTGGGTTTGTTTGTTGGTTTAGCGTTTGTGTTTTTTGTTTCAATTGTTTTCGCCTCCCTTTCATGTCCAGGTCGGTGCTGCGGTGCTGCGGCGCTGGAGCTGCGCATATAAGAAAATGTCCGCTTTAAAGTCAAAACGTCGCGTTTCTTAGGCTACGGCAACGGCAGCGAGTCAAATTGGAATCTTTAAAAGCAAGCAGAGTAGTGCTATTGCTGTAGTTTTTGTTGTTATCATACTGCTATAGTACCTTTTCAGTTACAGGGAAGTGTATGAAGGCGCACAGCCACACACACACACACAAATACTTTAAGGTATGTAAGCATATATCCATATACATACATATGTATGTAAATATGTGCGTGTGATCACAATCGAACGGGGCTCCTATGAAATTACAAGGCTTGTTATAGCATCGTACCATACTTGCTTACAGGATATGTGTAGGCACGTACTCCCCCACGTATGTATGTATGTATATGCATGTGCGTACTAGCTAACTAATTTTATGCCTCCATGAACCAATATTACATTTATATTGTAATGCAATTTTGTTGGAAAATCATGCAACGCTACTAATTTCCTAATGGAATGGAGGCTACCATTATACAATATTCAAGATTAGTTGGCTTGGGGTACAGATGCAAGCAGTCAGCGTTTATCTATATACAAATATGCTTTTTAAGGAGTATGCAACATGAAATATTTTTTATGTGGTACTTAAAAGATGTTTCAGAAGTTCAAATATTTAAATTATAGATAAAGTAATTGTCTACATTGTTGCCACAAACCTAAGTTTTTAATAGGTGGCAACGGTATTAACAAAAAATGCGAAAATAGATATTTAATTGCTGTAAACTAAAAAAAAAAAATTATAGCAAATTTTGAATGTATGTACATAGTATGTATGTATATAATAGAATATTCTCTGCAAATTTTAAGTTTCTCTGGCATATTGTAAAATTTGTCAAAATCAAAATTTTTAATAAACTTCATTTATTCCCTAAATTTTTGATTTTGAGTTAAATTTAAGTACCGCAAGATTCCGGACTTCCACTTTTTCCCGGTGGTTCTTCTGGATATTAGCTAAGGAGAGTTTTTCCAAAAGCAAACGCCGCTTATTAACTGATGACCTCTTCAACTGACGAAAATTAAAAAAAAAATTAAGGATATTTGTTGCTTGAAAATCATCAGGCAAGTATTAGAGAGTTGGCAAGAGAGCTCGACATCTATCGCGAGTCCGTTCGCAAGTGGAGGATATTTTCTGTGTGAAACACGTTCTGGCTCGACTCCTCCCGATAAAGCTGAAGCTTTTTTTCCAAAAGAGTACCATAAATAGGTCTCTTTGGTCCAAAAATGCAATGAATACCATCGATCAACCCCCATATTCACCAAATTTGGCTCCGTGTGATTTTTTCTTGTTCTCCAAACTGAAATTGCCAGTCGGTGGAACCTGTTTTCAGTCGGCCGAAGTGATAAAACACAATTTGCTGAAGGAGTTGAAGGTTATTCCAAAAAGTGCTTATGAAAAGTGTTTCGAGGAGTGGAAAAATCGTTGGCATAAGTGTATTACATCTGGTAGGGATTACTTTTGGGGCGACAAAATGAATAATTAAAAGTTTTGCTTTTTTTACAATTTCTACGTACGTTTTTGTCACAATGTATTTTGTAAATATGTATTTGTTTTATTTAGTTATTAACTAAAATTCTTCTTGCAACAAAATTCACAAAAACGGCGTTTTTTTCTGGTCCCTGGTTTCCCTTTAACATAATGCCATTAAAATAAGCCACGGTTTCAATTGTAAACTTGCTTGAGATAATAATCATGGTATTTTTTAAGAAATTGTAAGCTAAATATATTTTTCATTTCTTGACAAAATATTTTCTGCATTAAATTCATATTTCTGCGGGCACTAGAAGCGATAGCAAGATGAATATTTTGTATATTTACTGTTTTTCGAGCTCGTTGTAGTTTTTCTAGTCACGACAATCGGGTTGATCGCCGACGAAGCAAAGGAGTCAACAGTGGTCTCAAAAACGGCCACAATCGAACTTTTGTACACATTTATTAAGTGTTGTCGATGCTTCGGATCCGATGCTTCGGATCCGGATTCATCCGGTATGATTACCGACCAATTTGTATAAACGAAATTGGAAGAAATAAGACCAAGGACACACATTATGAATACTATTGAAAGAAGAAATGTTCTTTGCTGTAGATAATATCAAAGAGTTACATGGTTTTCGCGGTTTCAAAAAAGTGATGTATACAGCCAGGTACTGCTGACAAGGACGTCTTAATTGCTGAGGCTTAAATTTTTTTTTTGTTTTAATTTCGTAAAGGCCGTGTTTTGCGCCAGGAAACCCATGGAATATCTTAAAAACTGGGGTATTACATAAAAAGTACTCAATGTTTATACTCCGGTAGTGAAAATTTTGCAGTGGGACTTTCAGATAGATAGATAGTAAGTAAAATTGAGGCTTTGCACTGCGACCTATAGTCTATTGCGCCCTCTTCTGTATCACATGTGGTCATAAATGTCCAGCTTCCTGAACTGATGAGATGTGATCCCTGTCCACGTGGACTGAAACTAGAACATTGAGCCTGCTTATGCCAATTGCTGGGCAATCGGAATTTGTCTTGTGATGTGGTTGAACTTTACAAGGTAGTATCCTCCTAGACTTCCCATTTGTTCTCTAAAAAAAAATTTTTTTAAACGCAAAGTTACTTCAACAAACTCAATGTAATAATTTTATGCGGCAATTTTTCGAAGTTTGGACGAAAGCAAGTTTTTAAAGAAATATAGAAAAGGTATTTTTCGTACCATAAAAAAAACTATTAAATAAAAAAAGTAAAAATTATTGTGTTTCGGCTTTTGAATGGAATTGGAATGGAAGATATGGCAAGACTTTCTCAGGCTCAATTCGTACTACGGAATATAATTTCTACCGCATATTCTCTGTAAGTTTCGCTGTATATTGTTACGAACTAGCCGAGCGAGAGCTTCGTTCTACGAAACTGTCACAGACCACCTTATACATTAATTGTGGTTTCTTAGGCGGTAATCAACTGTTATAAGCCTGAATATGGAATTAGGTTTTCTTTGAAATTCAGAATTAACCACATATAGTATATACTTCGATAATTGTCATTTAATGCACTCTAAACTTAGTTCATAAATAAAAATATTAATTAAAGGGTAATAAATTATAATTGGCAAAATTATATATTGTAATAATATGCATATTTTTATATATATTTTAGATGTGTATGTAGATACATATGTACATACACCATTTTATTTATCGAAAATTGCGCAGATTTGCAATATTTTCTTCTGATTTGAACTGTGAAGAGAATTCGTGAACGAATTTCCGTTACACCCCACCAACACAGCGACATATTTGGAGCAAGTACACAGCGAGCACATACATATATACATGCTCTTCGCATATATATGTACATATGTATATATAACTGGATGTTATATAGTACAGAGTTTTGCTGACGTAGCGGTTGTTTGGCTGAGTGCTTATCAAAATGTACACACGCACACAACCGAAATTCGGCAACAGCCAAAACGCTGCCATTTTCTTTGTGATACAACTGTAGATATTATGTATGTATGTGTACTTACGTAAATGCATAGAAATTTTGCGCTGGGGCATGTCATGCTTGATATAGCTATATGTATACATACATGCATACATATTTGTGGGCAAACCTTTGTAGCAGTTGCATAATGTTACCGAAGTTGGCAACGCAAACAACACGCAGCAAGCTTACCAACTGCGCACCGAGCACACAGCTCCAACTTGTGTACCGCTGTTTCCACATTTATACTTCAATACCTATGTGTATGCATATAAATATATAATATTATACATGCATATGTAAATATATATGTATATATTAAGAATTCATATTTTCTGTTTGAAATATATAACTTGTTTGAGCCATTTTTGGAACACATTTTGCGCACTTTTATTGATGTATATTTGTGTGTATATATGTATGCTGGTCTTATTTAGCCCAACTCGTGGACACATCCAATTTTCAAATATATATGTACTTTCTTGTAGCGAAATGGTTCCATCGCCACAACATTGCATCAAAGCTTAGCCGAGCAGGGGCATATTAAATAGCGGGGGTTGTGCTCTACAAGCATGATTTAGAATTTATGACCATATTAAATTAAACTTTAGCGCTTGTGCACCTGTACGCATGCTGCTTCTACGTACGTACATACATACTACAAAAACATACGAATCATTCGTTATTTGAATTTTGTTGTTGATACATATATTTCTATAATTTAATGTAGGTATACAAGACGTACCACTCCCAAGAGTGATATAGTGACTGTTACCCAGATCATACTGAAATTATGGATAAACCACTTTTCCAGCCTGCTGAATGGCAATGAAAGCCTAACACCAGCTTATGGCGAACCCGATTCCTCAATCGGTGACGGTGGAGCAGACGTTCCATTGCCCGACCATGAAGAAGTTCGATTAGCAATTACCCGTCTGAAGAACAACAAAGCGACGGGGGCCGATGGATTGCCGGTCGAGCGAACGGTGGCGAAGAACTGATAATGAACATGCATCAGCTTCTTTGTAAAATATGGTCGGACGAATGCATGTCCGATAATAAAAATGTAAGTGTGCTCTGTCCAATCCACAAAAAGGCTGACCCCAAAATCTGCCCAAACTAACGTGGGATAAGCTCATCAACATCGCATATAAGGTTCTATGGAGCATACTATGTAAAATATTAAAACCTACCATCAACAAACTGATTGGACCTTATCAGTGTGACTTTAGGCCTGGAGAATGTGTCTGTTGATAGCGTGAGATCCAGCACTTCCTCCCACCCTACCCTTTGTCCATCTTAAGTTATTGGGCATCTCGGGTTTCTTTGATGCCCATATTCCGTAGCAGCTGGCTGACCTCGACGACCTCTTCCGTGTCGTCTTTGTCAGCCGCTTTCCTTAAATCTACCCTCCGCTTAATTTCAATCTACTCTTGGAAAAAAATAATTCGAGCTTCAGATATGAATCAAGAAGACAAAATCTTTTACAGGAGCTGCTGGCGAACGTCGATGAAATTGATATCATTTGAGGCCCATCGTCAGTCAGCCTCAAAATCCAATGCAGAACAACTCTTCGACCTGCACTTCGCTTGGAATCTAAAATTGGTGCCACCTTGCACAAAGAAGAGATAACTGGCGCGCTGTTGTTAACTCGGCTATAATCGCGTTAGCGGTGTCTACGCCCGTAAATCGATCACTTATCAGTAGCAGTATCACTTTATATATATAATGCTATATTATTCCGATCTGAACAGTTTGTTCGGAGATAGTAGCGCTGAATTAAATACTTATATCCTTTCGTGGTTTGGTAACGGCAGTTCCGACAATAGACCAGTCTCTTAGGGTGAAAGGGGCCTGGGAAATTTTCAGCTCGATATTAAAAGGAGAGATATACTCCCCAGAAGGTTTCCGATATTTCCTTCTGTGTATTGAGGGTATATGTAAAAGTGAATTGAGAATTACATATGTAATCACTGCTTGTAACAAATTTTGCGAATCAACTTGTGTAATATCAAAAGATCGTAAGGAAATTTGAAGGCCGAGACGAAACCATGCCATCTATTTCATAATAATTATTTTGATGAGCTCATAAGTACTCATAAAAGTAGAACAGATAAACTTTGCAAAAAAAAGATAACCTTTAAATTTTCCGTAAGCAAACGAACAGCGGCACAAAATGTTTGTTGTCTCTCGAAAATCGGCCATTTAATTTGTGCATTTGCCTTTTGTGCCGGCTCATTATGCTTATCATTACGAAAAGAATTACGCCATATGCCTTTGTTGGCTTTGTTGGCGTTGCCGTGGCACCTTTGCTGCCCAACCTCGTTATTTAGAGCACTTACTGGTGCCGTCTCTGTTGCTGATGTTGTCATTGTTGTTGTTGTAGGCATTGCATCATTAGCACAAGACATTTCATCGCTCGCTGCAAGGGATCAACGGTGAGGAGTTGTTATATTTTTTTAACGCTGCACCATGGCAACCGCAAGTGGCATATTGCGCGCTAAATTAAATGGTTGCTGCCGCAAAGCGGTGAGCAGCAAGGCCTAGGAGCAGGCGAATGATATAACAGAAGCAGCAGTAGCAGTAGCAGCAATGACAGCGAAAGCAATAACAACAACGATGTTCATAATGATAATAACAGCAACAAGAACAACAACAAGAAGAAAAACAAAAGCAGCAACAACAACAACAGTAATAATAACCGCGATAACACCAACAACAATTATAACTACAACATTAGTTACAACAACAAGAACACCAAAAGCTGCAATATCGGTAAATCTAGCATAACGGAGTTGCATAAAGCAACTTGCAACAACAACAACAACAAACGCTCAACGCTTTGTCATCTAATCAGTTGCAAACTATCAGCATGCCGTTGCAGGGTTGCAAAGGGAGGCAAGACATAAGCAAATGCACAGGGCGGTGTAGCACAGTTAGATTTGACCTCCCTGCGCGATTGATGGATGTGCCAACCTGTGTCTGATTATAAGTGCCCGTGTGTATGTGTGTGTGTATTGTTGTTGTTGTTGCTGGTTAATAGCCGCCGGTTACGGATTTAACTTGGCTTTCGCGCATCTCTGTTTGTTGTTTTAATTTAATGTGTTTTCATATTTTCACAATTTTTGTCCGTCCATTTGCTCACCAAGCGGAAAAAGAATTTCGCAAGCACCGCATAATCAGTTAGCGAGTGCGCCGTAGCCGTTGTCATGGATGCGCGATCGTTGGGGGGCGGTGGGTTCGCTGACACAGCAGGTAAGTGCTGCTGCTGCTGATGTGGCAAGGTGGGTGCGCTGCATGGCCCTTCATCTCTAGTCTTTGGCGCTGGTGAATTTATTTAATTGAGCATATGCCAATTAGCATAAGAGCGTAGCGCCAACAGTCAAGACTCTTCGCAGCCGCAGTCAATGGTGATGCGTTTGGCAAAGCGGGCTGCACAAGCGTGTTGCGCTTACAAAGGCTGTGGCTGTGCTGTGGAGTACACCTTTTAATTTGCCACATTCAAAGGCTGCGATTTAAACTACCCTTGCGGCGTGGATAATGATTTTCAAAGCTGAAGTTCGTACGCAGCAAATACAGTGCGTATAAATACATACATATGCATATACATACATACATACATACATACATACATACATATACATATATCTACTACACATACTGTAGGTTGCTCGGTCGGACTAACCCGGCCGCATTGTTGGTGTTATGGATATTGTAGCACTGCTGTTGTTGTTGTTTTTGTTGTCCTCATTATTATTATCATTATTGTTAATGCTGGCGTTGCTGGTGTTATACGCTGCCTGCGTTGTTGTTTTTGCAACTTTCGTCGTGCATCATTTGTCGGCCTGTGTGTGTGTGTGTGTCTGCTCTTGCGAGCTTATTTGTGTGTGTGTGTTTGCGTACACTTCTATTTAATTAACTTAAAAGCGTGTGGATAATTCTTAGCGTTTGTGATGAAAAGTCAAATGAAATGAAATGTTAATGTTAATATTGAATAATTAAAAAGAAAAGCCAGACATAAAACACAAACAAAGAAATTCCCGGAAAACTATATTTTTATTTTTCAATATGAATTGGAAATATGACACACATTCGTAAGTATGTATGTATGTACATGGGTCAAAGCTATGCTGTTGAAATGATATTAAATATAAATAAATAAATACCTATACATACAAAAACATATAACAATCCAGCATAAAGACAGGTATAGAAGCAAGTAATTTCAAAATTGACTAAAGTGGGCCAAATTTTGACCAATATTAAAGTTCTGCATTAAGTTTGCCACCAAGTTTGTTACAGGTGGCCCTATAAAGCAGTTATAGTAGATATGTATGTCTACAAATGAACATATTTGCTTTAGCGATGTCCGTCTGTTTATACGCCACCTAGTAATTTAGTTTTTGAAAATCGCTTTTGAATTATTGGATCACTATAACATATGTATAGTCAGATAACTTAACTTTGTTATCTAATAATGTAAAACTATATACATATGTATCTAAGGATATGTCTCCATGATATGGAGGAAACACACACTGGGTAAATGGCCAAGCCAGGCTCTGTGTTTTAGGGAGTCCCCGAACGGCTGATAGATTTTATGGCTGGCTTTTTCTACAACATCCATTTTCTTCACAAAAGGTATCGCACATCTCTAACCACTACTTCTTACGTTCTTAAAAAAGCTCCTAAAGTGTTTAATTGACAAGCACCCACAGTGTAAGACAACATTTCGTAAGATATGATGCGAAAAGTTTGTTAGGCAATTTTGCCCATAAAAAAACTTGAACTTTGAGTTTGTTTAAAATTCTGGTTTCCAATAGAATTACGGCTATGGATTGGTTGAAAATGTTATAGAAGTTCTTTGGGGAGTCTATCTTATAGTGCACACAAGTATAATATTTAACTGACGCGAAACATTTAGAGAAGGTCGTGAAGCCATCGCAGCTCAAGTGAATCGTTCATCTATCTTTGTTAATGGCGATGCTAACGAAGAAGGTTCAGGAAACAGTACTTACAAAACGTCATGTTGGTCTCAGAGAGATAACAGGGGTTCTCGAAATCTCTTATGAATCGACAATTGGTTAATGTTCGGTAAATCTAGCGAATGACGCTATAAATAAATTCGTAACCGAAAAACCAAAATTCGTTGAAGGTAGTGAAGGAGAGCCCAATCGTGGCTTAAAGCTAGTGTATGGTAAATTGGATTAAAGGGGGAGCCTGCTTTAGAAGAAAAATTTGATTTTTTTTGTTTTACTTAAATCTGTGTAAAAATAACCTAAGAATATGTTACTAAAGTTTTAGATGGGAATTCGAAATATTTTCGAAGCTGGAAGGGAAATAGTGACCGAGCGTCTAGCAGATATATGAGCGATTGGGCAAAAAGCGAAAACTTTGACGCGCGATTTCTCGGTTTTTCATTTTTACGACTATTCTTAAGAGGCAGGATAGAGAAAAAAACTAAACGTCGTATGGAATTGGGGCAAAATTTATTATATTTGACATTAAATTATATTCTATTTAAACTAAAAAAGAAATAAGAAAAGTCATGTTTGAACATAATTTTAAAGAACATCTTTTTCTATTTTTAAAAATTTATAAAACTTTAAACTTTTTTTTGTAATTTTTTTTAGCTTAAGTAGAAGATGAATTGAAAGAAGATGATGCGATAGAAATTGCGATCTGCATCCGGCCCGCCGTTCGACAAATGTACATGCGAGATGCATGGGGCAATTGCTTCCTAAAGACAGATTATCAAAGATGCCATTTTCAAAAAAAAAAAAAATTGTTTGCGTTCCCTGGGGTAAGGACTATAACATCATCCTTACTGCTTAGGAATTTCTTTTGATTTTTTTTTCAGACCACCAGAAGAGTCAGGATCAATTTCACCAGAATGCGCCATTTTTTGTACACCTGTCTCTCCCTCCCCCTCTAATTATTTTAATTTTAATAGTTTTTTGTAAATTTTTTTTCTGTATTCTTAAGATATCAATAAAAACATCATAAAAAAATGGATAATAAAAAATTTTTTTTGGTTTTTTTTAAATAAAATTCAAAAAAACTGCCCACAATTTGATTTCTAGACTAGAATACCCCCTTAAATATGTAAATAGCCCCTAGAAATTTCGTTTTAATCACTTATTTCTTTCCCTCCCAAAAAAATCGTCAAAAAAAACGATTTTTTGAAGCCTCTAAAGCCGTTAAGTGATGTCGTGCTTGTATTGACTAAGAAGGAGTGTATTTTAAAGACACTTATAAAGTTTTGTACTAAAATAAGTCAAAATGTGGTTATGTAGTTGGAAAATGTGTAAATTTTTTCGTTGGTGACTGTAGCCTCGTTCCACATTTGTGGTTTGAGCGAGTAATAAACGGTAAATTGGTTTGTGTTTAACAGTTAGTTGTTTATAAAAGTAGCAACCCGCATTAACTATTCCGTTCAAAGTCCATTGTACGGCTATTTGTTGACTCGAAATCAGCACTTTTTAGAGAAATATTTGTGGGAAAAAGTTGGATAATATATTTTTTAAAAATGTATTACAAATTTTTAGATATTTTTGTGGATTTCTAAAAAGATTAGATCGCAAATACAATGGTACCCAATATGGAAATTTCAAGAATCCTTTCTTCAATATAATCAGGATTTTCAGCAGCTCATTTACATCTATTAAAGGGGACCAAAAAATGTCACCAAGCATTAAGAAGTGCTTAGATTCCCTATTTTCCGTAAAAAAATGTTATATTACACTAAAAGTTAAAGCAATTGTATTAGCAGCAATTAAAATAGTAAGACTTTTTATTTAAATGTCGCGCGAAAACCCATTCCTCGAATTATTTTTTCTGGGTTCCTTGATAGTCAATGACAT
Source organism: Bactrocera latifrons (assembly GCF_001853355.1). Taxonomy (NCBI): domain Eukaryota; kingdom Metazoa; phylum Arthropoda; class Insecta; order Diptera; family Tephritidae; genus Bactrocera; species Bactrocera latifrons. Next base: position 943,793 of record NW_017537556.1, on the reverse strand, counting down.
CTGTGCCAAATCCCACATTAAAATAATCAATAGTGTTTAGTATTGCATGCGGCAATTTTTACGATTAGTGAAATTATTCAACAAAAAAGTTCCATTCAATTGTGTGTGCGAAATCAAATTTCTGCTGTCGAAACGTTCAGAATGTTGGAAGCGGCATTCGGTGATAATTGTTTGTCGTCAGCAAGTGTTTTTAATTGGTACAAATTATTCAAAGAGGGTCGAGAGCACATTGGCGACGTCAGGAGGGCCAGCAACATCAACTGATGGTCAACATGTAAGTAAAATAAATGAATTTGTGCTTGAGAATCGACAGTCAGAAATCTTACTGGCATTATTGGAAATCGGAAGGATCAATGAAAACTACTTTGAAAGATCATTTGGGCCTAAGAAAAGGGAAAGCATGTTTAGTTCCCAAATCACTAAAATTTTTCGAAAGAGCGCGTCGCGTTAACGTCTGTGAAACAAAGCTTTTCAACTACCAGGAAGTCATGAAACGTATTATTACTAGCACCTGGAAACAGACGATCAATGGACCGAATATCGGAGCAATGGTGAGTCGAAGCCGAAAAAGACACGTAAAAATAGGTCAAAAATCAAGTTTATGTTGAAAGTTTTCTTCAGTTAATGAGGTGTGGGCACCGTCCGACCGTTCAAACTGTCGACAGGGAGTATCAGTGCGTCGTTTGCAAGAAGCTATTCGTTAAAAGAGGCCAGAATTATTAGCCGACAACTCTTGGTTCTTGCACCACAATAATACACCGTCGCACATTGAAGGCTATTCCGGAAATGGACATTAACAACTGTTTCGAAAATTGGAAAAAATATTAACAAAAGTGTTCTGCAACGAAGGGGGATTTCTTTGAAGGAGATGACATAGATTTTGAAAAATAAATTAAGAATTTAAAATTATGAACAAAGTCTTACTATATTTTGCTCACAGTAATATGTTAGAAAAGTGCAATGCAATTTTCAAACGAAAAAATTTAATATTTTTCAAGCAGTTGGAAGCAAGATTTGAATTCGTCTGTGTGATAATAATACGAGTAAATAAATAGAAAACTGTTAAGCGGAGGATCTTCCAATTTTTCAGAGTATCAAGCGAAAAGTAAATATTCTTTTTGTTTTATTCACCTTAATATACATGCAGATATTAAAAATGTACTGGGTTAAGAGGGGTAAATATACATATATAAGATTCATTATTATTATAACAAACATTAAATAAATATCTAAACATATTTACGCAATAAAACAACAAAATTGTGTAATCTAAGATCCTTCATAGGCACCTCTTTAATAAAGAGCAAATTTCCTAACCTCAAATTACAACTTTCAGAGGAAAATCTTTAAAGACATCAAAAGCAGCTCAAAATGCAGCACTTAATCTAAAAATATTTCTGATCTCTACGAGATAAGAATTCTTCAGGAGGCTCAAATAACTTGTGCGCCTTACTGATAAAATATCGAGAGCAAAAGGTCAATGCTGGAGGAGAAGCAAATCGGCAGGTACTTTGTAGACAATTTGTCTGGCAGCTAGGAAAAAAACAAGAACAACAATTATACAACCTTTTAACAAGGCATACTTAAAGGTTGGATAGATGTAGATGTATATATACATGTATGTATATATATTAAAGGGACATTACACACACATTATCTAATTGAAACGTTTTCAATGTCAACGCGCACTGACCTGAGCTATTTTGTTCTCTAAATTTTTTTCTTTTAAGATTACAAGTAGAAAGAAAAATGTCTCAGCTAAGAGAGGCAGGACATGTCGTGTGTACGAGAGGCGCAAAGTAGAATGTGACAAAGCAAAGGATTATTAAAATATTTACGCATACGCTTGAACTTTTCATTTCATTTCATGCGATGAATGCATTTTTAATTGAATACAATAAAATTGAAACAAAAGTCTAAATCGCATTTTCGTTGACAGAAGGTCGACAGGTCTTCGTACGAGAGTGTGACGAGTCGACAGTTGTGTGACGGAATTAAAGGAGCGTGTGCACACACACACACATACATACATAAATACAACTATAATTTTCTGATATTTACAGTTGTGGACCATATATAAATATATAAACAACAAATAAAGTATTGCCACCACATATGTATTTGTGTATGTCTATATATGTATGCGTGTGAGTGCCGTAGGTGCCAGCAGCAAGTCAGTCACCGTAAGCAGCCAAAGTATTAATTTTAATCTCTTCCTTTATTGTCTACAGTTGCATGTCGTGGCCTCGACTCGTAACAGACAGACAAACAGACAGACAGAGTCGCAGCTCAGCAGCACACATTGCTCAATACTCAACACTCAACATGTCCACCAATTTCTGTGCTGAAGTCCGACACCAAACTCGAAAACTCAAGCGTACAGCCAAGGCAATTGGAATAATAACACATGCAAACAAACATATGTATGTGTACGTGTGCATGTGTGACAGTTTAGAAAAGCTTCAAGTCCGAGTTGTGTATAGTTGAACGGCTGACAGACATATGGCAGAAGGCTACAACACACTTTTACATACGCGCATGTGGAAAGGCGAATTGTCAATCAGACAGACTCACACCTCGCGTGAAGACTTTTGCTTGGAAGAAAGCGTATTGGGTGGGTGGGTGTGGGCCTAAGCATGTAATTTAAAACCTTACGAAATGTAAATGTAGAAATGCATACATACATATGTATGTATGTATATGTATATGTATCTGAAATGTATTTATGTACAGATATACACTTACAGTAGCGATCAAGCGAAGCGTTTGGGAATAACTTTAATTTCATAATGACTAATTTCTGATTCATTCACATATCTAAATGTATAAACATGATTTATGTACGTGTGTGCCGTCTCTGCATATGCATTTTGAAATTACCGGACTGTTTTTGATTAAAAATTGTAACGTATCTTTATTGAAACTCGAGCCCTGTAAATTATAAGTAATAGTAAAATATTGACTGTGGTTTGAATTATGTAAGTTTGTTTTTCATAATCGATAGGACAAACCTTTAGCAATAACATACGAAAATTTTAAAACGATATCTCAAATAGTTTTTGAGTTACAGCCTTTTAAGGGGTTACATGGATTTTCGGGTTTCCAAAGAAATAGATTTTTAATGTCTAGCATGTCTAGTTGATCCGAGTAATAGTTTCGGAGATACAGCCTTGTGCGATCGTGGCTAGATAGTCTAAGTGCGTCGTCTTTAAACGCTTTTTTCTAGAAACTGTGTTTTTGAAATCTGTTGGCAAGATTTCTCGCGAACTACTCAACCGATCTTCATGAAATTTTACACAAGTCTTTAAGATACATTTCTTAAAAACTTGGACTAGGGATTATTTTCGATTACAACTATTAAGAAGAAAGAAAAAGAAATCAAAATGTCGCGAAATTTTTATAGAAATTTTAATTTTCTTACAAAAATATCTGCCAAAAATCCAATCGAGGTGCATCTTTTTTCCGATAGGTCACCGGAAATGGCGTCGTAATGTCCGAGTTTAAAATATTTTTTTTTTCAAAAATTTCAGAATTTCTTTTTTAATAGTGTATGTTGTAAGCCTTTGTAATAAAATATTTCATTTTTTACATGAGAAAATTTTTTTTTTGAAAAAATGCTGCTTTTTACGCCAGGAAACGCCTGTGCTCATGTAAAAAGAAAAAAATACATAAGTGATACCATAAATATGGCCAACGCTGTAATAAACATTAATACAACACAATACAAATATAGACATGTGGCATGAAATAAAAATGTGTCAATGAATTTTTAGTTTTGCATTCGTCTGGTTTCCAGAACTTTTGTGGGCATCTTCAGCTAACCTGTGGTAGCGTTAGAGACTATCAATAGACAATAATCCAAGACAATGCGGCTGGTTAAAAAACATTGAATATAATGGCAAACTTAGCAAGAATGAAAGAAAATAGGTGGCAAGTCGTTAAAATTGCATCAAGTAATGATAGGAATGAGATACCGTTAGGTTTCTTTTTTTCAAAAATATAAGATATATATTTAAGTATGTATATAATAAAAGTAAATATCGAGTACTTATCCGATTATTTTAAAAAATTATTTTGGTTCAGAACTTCTTCTAGGGTTAGTTAAGAGCAATATGGTTTGTCTGGATTTCTTTCGCCGCGTCTGTACTTCGGAGCGTGCGAGCACCGATTGGATTTGATAGAGGCTGGTCAGTTGTCTCCTCGAGAGTCAGGACAAACATTTTCGCGCTATGTATTTCTCTGGATGGTGCAACATGCGGCGAGTGGAAGTCTGCCAAGAAAATTTAAACAAGTGAAAAAGTCACCAACAATTTTTGATTAACGTAATCACAGGTGACGGTCATGGATCTTTGAGTATGATCCCGAGACAAAGAAGCAATCTTCCAAGTGGCACACGCCGGCGTCTCCTCGAGAAAGGGGAACAATGAGCAAATCCAAAGTGAAAACGATGCTCATTGTCTCTTTTGACATCAAAGGCATCGTCCACCATGGAATTGTTAATATTGGACAAACCGTCAATATTAAGTTTTACGACGAAGTCCTCAAGTGACTCAGACGAAGGGTCAATCGGGTAATTCAATACCCGATAATTCACGCATAGACCAGTTTTGGTCCTTTGAGAAACCAGACGGAGTTCAGTTGCTTGTCTTGCTAGGTCCAAGAGGAGTAGTAGTTATCCTTTGCCTGCGCTTGACGCGAATCTTAACATTTTAGTCTTGCCAATGCAGGCCAAGTGCACAAGAGAAGACTTTTCCTGCAGTCTTCTCGGTTTGTCAGCCCCATCCAGCGGACCTGTGTCGCCACTTAACCTTAAGAATATATGTATTTTCAGATCTTGCAGAATACTTTTAAACTTTCTTAAGAAGATATCAGTTATTTTAACGCCTTCGACCTCTATTACATTGACATTATCAAATTTATAGGAAGCTAAAATTTCATATGTTCCTGCAATGACATATGTAGATACTTTATGTATAAAAATATATATATTGTCTTTCTTGTATACACAATCCACGCGCATAACCGAGAATATGCAATCAGGCTAATTTTGATTTTTTTACATTGAAGATTTTAATTTAAGAAAAAAATTTCTCATACCATGCATTCCTACATATATACATATACAAGTATGTATATAAATTTATATACCTATAAACACATACACCGAAAAGTGGAGTGTAATTGAAGCGGGTAACACACAAGAAATGCCCTAATTGACAGTTTTTAGATTTTAATCGCATACGTGAATTTGATTCCTCCCGATGTCAATACAAAACAAAGACATGAAGAAACGAATGAATGAATCAATGCCGAAGTGAAATGAGTAGAAATATGAGGGAAACTGTTACCCAATGCCTTTTAATGCAATCTTAAGCCTATACAAGGTGTTCAGTAAAGGTGGCATGAATAAAAATTATATTCGTGGATATAGATGTGTATAAGAGACAGATCTTAAGCCTATACAAGGTGTTCAGTAAAGGTGGCATGAATAAAAATTATATTCGTGGATATATCAAAAAGTAATGTATTTATAAGCATATTTATCATTTTTTTCTGAGATATGTAAAAAATAGTTTTAACGAAAAATCAACAAAAATCTCAATAAAGCTGGAATCGATTTGGACACCGCCTGAAACTTAGAGGTATTTTTAATATATTATTAGGGTTATTGTATAAAATAGGTTCGGTATAGGGGTTTAGAATTCAAGCATAGGATTTCAGAGGCTATGTTGCAGCATCGATTCCAAAACGAACAAATTTGGAGAAAGTGCCTAGATATTTCAGCGTCCGCTAAAATTCTTAGCTTTACCGCATAGTTGCCTCTAAGACAGTATTCAGTAAGAACTCCTTCGACTGGGCGAGATAAATTTTGCTCAAGGTAAGTAGATCTCCTTCTACTCTAAATCAAAAGGATCTCACTATCGGGCAGGGGCTGGTCTTCAACTACATTAATCCACTATCAGAACGCAATACGCCAACGGAAAACCAACTCGATCAACTGCCGATGTGAGCGGGGTAAGGGTGCTTCTCTGGCGAGCTCATCGGCTTTGCAGTTGCCAGCGATTAAGATGTGACCAGGCACCCAAACGAGTCGGTTGGTGAAATACCTTGCTGATATTATATAGTGACTAGCTTTGAGCGCACAGTTGGCGCAACAGAGCTGGTATTGTCGCTCTGCTGCCCCCTCCTTTAAGGAAGCTACACTTCGTAGCAATATATGTCTATGGCCACCTTGATATCAGCCACTTATGATTGATAAATACTACAGTGGTCCGGTAGTAATGTTAAGATTGACGTAGACATTCTTACAGAAAACTTCCTCTTCAACCTTCTCCATTAGCTTCGACGTATCGGTGAAGAAGCTCATTTCGACTCTTCTCCAGCGAATCATTCACATATCCCTCGTCGATATGTGAGCAGAGAAAAGGTCGTCACGTGTGACCTCTGAGACCCAGTGAACCAAGTTTTCAGGGATGCAGTTGAAGGAGAGGGAATAAAACATAAAGACGGTTTCGCCTTTCGGTTAATAGCAACCGCTTTAAATTCAGTGAAATCTCACTTCAACTTACTGTACTTATTAATAAACAGATAGATGTACCCTGTAAACAAAAATGATTTTCGCCAGCTATGCCTACACGTTGATTGCCTAATTCCGGCGAGGCGTGGAGCGCAGCATATCCGCATCATGCCGATTAAGAGAGTGACATCTTGGGCTTTTACTGCCAATAGCTTTTAATATTTCGGTTGATTTCGATTTGACTTCGGTGCAGTGATGGCGAAGAAACCGTCCAACACTGCAATATGGTGACTACACTACATTTTACGGGTTTGCCCTACAGCTGGCAGCTGGCCGAAGCTGAGGCCGCGGCTGTGGATGTGGATGTGGCTGAAGTTCTGTGACTGAGTTTATGACTGAGGCTAAAGTTATGACGCAGGCTGTGGCTGTAGCCGTGGCTGCAGAAAGAGTTTGAGTGCAGCTGTCAACTGGCCGCCAAGCTCCAATCACACATGGGTGGCAATGGATTTGAAATTCGAGTTGTGCCCTAAGACGTTGTTAATCAGTTGGTTGGCCGTGGTGTTGCAGCCTGCGCGCTGTGCGGTGTGTGTGGCGTGGACCTTGCCCACCAACGGCGTGTGAAATGGCATTTATCATATGCTTTTTGTCATCGTGCCATAATGTGTAATCAACAGGAAGCTGCCTATCATAAATCGATCTGTTGAGACCCGCTCAGCCTACGCGAACTTTCCGACGCTACGCCGTGCAATCGCGTTGCAATAAAGGTAAACAAGTTGGTGGGGGAAACGAACACTTGACCAAGCAAAGGGTCGCACGAAATTAAATGCCAACTGCGGTGAATGCAAACTCTTAAGCGGAAATTTCGCAAATTTTAAACAAGTGTTTTTTGGAATGTAAGTGCATGTTATATAAATGAAAAAAAAGTCAAAATTTTAATAATAAGGACCTCATGCGGTGCTTATTAGTGTATTAGAGAATGTAACAGTAGTGAAAAAAAAAAATGAAAAAAAACTCACACAAACACACACAAAACGTGAGCTGAAAGGACGATCCCATTGAGAAACCCCGCCAGCCACACCCACTAAATTGCAGTAGCGCCTGAACCATTGTGCCGCGACCACACAAAGGTGTGTAAACACTAATTGTTCGCATTTCGAGTATTTGAAGAGGACCGACATGCACTCAACAGCCTGGCATTGCATTCATTCCAACCCACTTATGGACTCATATAAAAAAGCGAGCAGAAGAAGAAGAGCAGGAAAAAAGCCGAACATTACCCAATGCACTGCGGCAACGCAATAATAAAAGTCTTACTAAGTTCATAATGAAAAATGGTAAAGGTAATAAAAAAAGGGCGCACACACACACATACATACACAAACGCACACACTAGTCAGAAATGCGTGTATGTGTGTGTTGATGGTAGTTCGTAGCAAAATACAAATTAAATAGCTTGACAAGAAAGTCGCTCACAAGGGGTTGCATTTCTTTATGAGTACCGTTACAGGCACATACACACACACGCACACACATACCTTCATATACGAATTGCACACACACATGCTGCTGTTGCTGCCACTGAATTGCTCATTTAGGAAGGCACACTTCAGCGTTAAGGAGCATACAACAACCACAACAACAGCGCAAACAACTTTTTACCGTCAGCGCAGCTTTGTTGCAGCGCACCACAAGGAGCGCAATAAAAAAGGCAAAAATATATGGTATAATGGGAAAAAATGTCAGGAGTGGCTGCACTTAAGTGTCGACTTACGCTTTGCCTTGGGAGTCAAATGCGTCGTTTTTTCGTCAAATGAAAAAAAAAGAAAACTTAAAATAAAAATAAAACCCAAACTAAATACTCACAAGAAATGCAAAGGAGCTTTAATCCTCCTACTTCTGATTGCATTGGATGGATCTAATATCGAACACGCTATCACAATACCATTTATCGAAAAGAAATACTTGAGAAAGCGAGAGATTCTTCGGACGACACGTTCTTGGGAGGTTAAGGTTTTCAAAAAATTTTGGGAATTCTACGACTTTTTTTAGGCTTTGTTGCTAAAAAAAGTGACCGGAAATAGGCTCTAACTAGGATTTATAAATTTATTTTCCAAATAAAACTGAAATCTGAGGATATCATCATCTGCTTTACATGAAATTTTCTATCCAAAAGATACTTTTTTTTTTTGTTTCTAAAGCAAAACATTAGTTTATGACCCGTTTATTAGGCATGAACTAATTTTGAATTTTAATTTGTTGGGCTATATCTATATTGATATGGTAAATTACATATAAGATTTAGGGTGTTCTAATATTTCAGAGAAGGGAAATACGATCAGCATTGCGGCAGCGGCTCATGAAAAGTTCCAAGAAGATCGGACGTTTTCGAGCCAAATTTTGTCCAGCAATGGGTGGTAAACAAGCAAAATTTGCCGCATTTGGAACGAAGAGCAACTTGAAGAGATTTAAGAGCTGCCATTTCAATCAGAAAAACAACAGTTTGGTGTGGTTTGTGGATGGGGTGTATCATCGGTTAATATTTCTTCAAAAATAATGCCGGTGAGAACGTAGCCGCCAATGGCGTACGTTACAAAACATCACGTGTGTCATACACCCGCTACTAAAAAGTCAAAGAATCTTAAATATAGCTTTATCAACATACGATGGTTTTCATTACTGAACAGAACCTTATATTGACATAGCTGTGAGAACAAAATTTGGCGATTTCATTTTATCATTTCCTTTCAACCATATTACGATCGTTCTTCGTGACATTTTAATTAATGTCTACCACAATTCCAAAATATATATTTTCAAGTGCCGATTTTCATTGAAGATAATTTACGATCAACGTTTTCAAGTTTCCATATTTAAGTCACATTAGCACCGGCATCTAAGTATTTTTATATTTCTAGAAAATAAATACAGGGCGGACCATTATTTATGTTAAACAGAAAGAAATAGTCGATGGAAACGATGGAAAGACTTAAAGAAATTGGTTGTGCATGTTACAGTGCGAATCAGAGTGTTCAACTTCAACTTCAAATTCCTTTGTGTCTTGTGCTGAAATGTGCTGACTTTTATAGATCACCGAAGTCTCCGTATTCGACTCCTGCCCAATCCTTTTTTATGTTGTTATTTTGGAAACAAAATATACTTCAGTAACTTTCAGGTCTTTGACTAGCCTCTTCTCTCTTTTTCTAAATGGTTCAATGTTCGAATATGGTGCAGCCTGTAATTATTAGACCCATTGAGTTTTCCGGGACGTAGGACAGTTTTGGAATTATTGTTCGCTTCGGAAGCACTGATGAAACCAATTTTTGACTCCCGAAAAGGTTGTTCAAGTATTATATCATATAAATGCTGTAGTTGAGTATAAGGATAGGCATTGAGCTCTTCTGAGACATTGTGAATTTGGCAAATATAATATAATGACTGACATGAAAATTTCCCTGAGATAAGATAAGAACCGCATTAAGCTCCCAATTAAAGTTAAATTATTTAGATTTTTTTTAGTAATCGCTACGCGGGAGGTCAGTCTAAACAGGTTCACGATGAATTGTTGTACTCTTCAATTGACTCTTCAAGTCACTGTAAAAGATGGGCATAGTGAACTTTTTCAGGGATGGTTCGAAAATAGGAGGTTGGAAAGTCTTCTGTAAGAAGATGTCCATCAAAATTAGTTTTTAGTTTTAAGCAGAAGTGACTGACATTAAGGTAATAATAGAAGTATTGTTCCGAAGTGCAGCTTTTTTCCTTGAGGCGAGTATATATTCCGGCAGCCGAGCGACAATACTAGCATTGAGCTGGTAAACTGTGCACTCAAAGTTAGTGAAGTACTGTATGTTCTTATTAAGCTTCAAGCTACTTTATTGTCAGACTCATTTGGATGTCTGGTCATGGTGAAATCACTAAATATTATAAAGCCGATTAGCTAGCAAGATTAGGAGCAAGAGTGGCTACCACCACATCGAAGTGGGAAAGAACTGGATCTCCGTTGACCACTTGCGTTTTAGCGTTGGATATATGGATCATGCGTGCATTGGTCGGTGGTATGATATCTACTGAGCTACTTGTCCTTAAGAAAGTACATCTTGTCTCAATCGTAGGAGTTCTTACTGGATTTTGTCCAGTAGGTATCCATGTCGTAAGGCTCCAAATCCAGTCAGACGTAAATTATCAAAGTTGTATGGAAGAGGGTGAGGTGGAAATATCCAGGCATTATCTAATCCATTTTCGACCATATGCAAGATTGAGAATAAAGCATCTTAGCAGTCTTACCTTCGGCGAACCAAGAGACGTAGCCGCCTTAACAAATTTGTGATAGGCTCAACATTTTTTGACGATTCGTAAGGGTCTTACGATCTATTGTATAGGTGTAGTAGAATCATAACGGGCTGTTTTTAAAAGCGGTTGAAGTGAGATCGCTGTTAGGATCGACTAATTTACCTAATATAACCGCGGTGATTTAAGAATATTTCGGCTTCTTTTTGTGAATAATATTCAGTTCCAAAAAAAAAATATATATATATACAGTGTAGCTATATTCTTATAGTCAAAAAAGCATAAAAAAAATATTATTTTGTAAAGATTTTTACTTAAAAACATGCTTAAACGTTTAATTCGATTTCGTACGAAAACTCGATTCTGTCTGAACACTAACCACCAGAAATCAATAAACACAGAAAAATCTAATATTTTTACGAAAACAAAAAGAAAATTTGAATGGTTTTTGCATGTTTTCGTTTCCTGGCAATTACTTGCCGGCACATCTACAAGCCTCCAGCAGTAATACTGAAAACAACAACAACAACAGACAAATGAAATGGAATTGTTAGACAAGTGAAACACAATTGTGGAATAATTCTTAAGTATTTATTTACATATAAAATCTCTGAGCAACTCGGCACAGGGACGCGCAGGTTTGAGTTGGAAGCATGTTGCACCTTTGTTGATTTAGTCTAATGTGGCATTGCTATTTACAACAGCATATATATAGTATATATATCTACTATAACAAAAATTCCGAGTAAATTCATGGTTGGACGGTGTTAATGCGCTGCCTAGACAACACGGGTGGAAAAAAAAATATATTTCAATTGTTGTTAAAGCATCCCACCAACACAACAACAATAGCAATTACAATAACTGCAACAAGAAGTTGGGCGAAGTTAGTTCAGTTGTGGCGTGCTGAGCCGATTACCAAATTAAGCTGCGTGTTGACATGGATTCGTTTTCATTGATTACCCATTTAAGAGGGGAAAGGGGTTAATATAAATAATTGTATGATATCTAATACATTTTTTCCACTTTCATGCACTTTCTACTTGCAGTGCTCTGCAAGCAGCTGTAACAAGTGTAATGACGAATACATACACACAAACATTTGCGAAAACAATAAGACAGCGAATTATAGATATTACTTTCTATGCACGCAATGTGGGGAGGGAGATTGGCTAGAGAATAATTTCATCAAAAACATGATACATGGCAACACTAGCCACCCACTTGCTTCTACTGCGGCACACTTGCATACTTCGGTTATCGGCAAATCTCAGCGAACGCTTTTAACTTCCAAAATTTAATAATGACATTTGTTACATTTCATTCATGGTAATACATATATATATATAGTTCAGATAATCAATCAGTCAGCGCACGATTCTGTGGGTGGTGGTCATTTGTGGCTGAGGCAGTGAGAGGGGTAGCAAGTAAACAAGAGCTTATTAGGGTGAGTCTTTTTACCAGGAAAACTCTTTTTAACTGAAATTGAATTCACTTACTACTACTTATAAAGATTTCAGTTTGTTCTAAATCTAAAAAGTATTTGATTTTACCTATTAAAATAAACATTAAAATCCAAATATCTTTCACTACAAATATCTCCAAAATATTAAAACATATAATTTATTTGCTAAAAGCACTATCGAGAACATTTGAAATCTTGACAATTTATCAAAAAAATATCTTTTTAGTTAAGACATAGAATAAAAAATATTGATACATTGGCAATCTTGACAAAATATCAAGAGGTTGAATTTGTCAAGTACACAGAATAAATGTGAGAATGAAAAACTGAACTTGGACATCGGGTGCAATCAAACATTTTATACTCTTGCAACTTGAAAGAATCAGCTCCAAGGAAATATCTTACGGTGTAAAAAGGCATTCAGAGCATCGGAATCCAAGCAATTTCATACATACTTGGACATTCCCTGGTCGACATACGCATTGTTAGAAAAAACAAAATCATTCCACGAAGATTGGGACAAAAAAGCACTTTGAAATTGTAAATAAAGTTAAAAATATTTAACTATTCATCAATATTAAATTAGTCGCCTTTCAAGTTATCCCCATATTCCAATCCATGAAACACGTTTCATCTCTTCGATATATTGAAAGCGGGTTGTTGACTTATTTGCATGACAAACTCATAAACCCCAGTCTCGTCGGCAGTTATGATGCTTTACACGATTGTGCGATCGGTATTCGCACGGTCAAACATGTCCAAAGAGACCCACTTGTTTTACTATTTTTGGAAAAAATAAGCTTTGCCGAGACGAGTCGAGCAAGAACGAATGTCTTAGCCAATATATCCACCAAAATTATTTGATCGATTTTTATAAAAATCAGTTATCCGGCGAATTTAATTACAATTTATGGGTGCTTTTTTGTCCCAATGTATGTAGTATATGAGAGTTGGTGGTAGTAACGACCGGATCTTACCTATTTTTGACAATACCACATACCACCAAGAAAGGTTCCCTAGATTTCGTAAAATACTTCACATACAATCACTAATCACATGGAGCCGGATGTTCGAAAATCCTGATATTAGTTATATGGAAGCCACTCAGGTTTTCGACCAATCACATATTGGCCGAAATATCCGGTATAAAATCACCCACAAGTTCTAAAATCTTGACCGATGTTTTCGGTTAAAAGTCAATACAGACACTGTGGTCCACATATTCGGTACCTAAATATTTGAACAGTTTCACTTCGATTTGGTCCATCTTTGATCATAAGGTGGCATACCCTGAAGTCAATGCTCGTGAAAAGCTCGTGAAAAGTTTTTCCGTTATATCGTTTGCTTCTTGATTTGTACACTGGAATGTGAATGAATCAAATGAAAGTTAAAATTGAAAGTAGGCGTGTCTGTAGTCCGATTTAGCTCATTTGCAGACTGTAAAATAGGATTGTGTGAAGAACGCCACGGACTAAATTTAATCGAAATCGGTCGAGCGGGTCGCGAAGTGTGGGATTTCACCTAAAAGTGGGCGGTGCCACGCCCGTCTTCCACTTTTTACCCCAGATCCCATAAAATTATACCATATTTAGTCATTGATTTATCGCACATTTAGTAGTTTATGATTATATGGTTAAGGTGATATGAGGAGTGAACGGGGTTCCGACTTAATCTATTTTTACAGTGTCGATTAGAGTACTAAAGGGATTTATTGTCGTATAAGTACTTTAGTAGATTAGTACATTAAACCAAATAGACGACGGACCACTTTTGCAAAGGCCAGTCCACACGAAGCTTATAAGTGCATAGAAAATTGAGTTGAGCGCTGGCATATTTGTATTGGCTCAGGAGCTCCATTTTTGCTTAATGCAGCTTATATTTGATCAGATGGTAGACCGTTTCATATGGACCTTCTGGTTTAATTTTCCTGTGAAATTTAAAGTCTTAACAACACAATCCGAGGGGAATTTACTATTCGAAACAAGGTATACCGAGAATAGGCATTTAAAGGACGGTGTTTTTTTTATTAATGAGACGGTATTACAAATATACATTATTATCTCGTAAAGAAGTAGATAAATAAGAAACGTATTTTTTTAGATTTTTAGTCAAAAAGTTTAGAAAATATATACCAGTGTACCCACCCTAATGCTATATCCTGCATTACATTTCAATTGAGCATGTGGTTAGTGCGGTTTAACCCACAGCGCAGCGGCAGGCGTTTGAAGGAGAGCAGTTTTGGTGCACTTCAACAACTGGCAGTCGGCAACTGACTACATTTTAGTCAGACAAACGTAGTGGCGGCTTGCGCAGCAGTCGTCGCTCGATCAATTCCACTGAGACCGTGGATATGTAGGTCTATTAGGGTTAGCTGACTTAATCGAAAATGCGAAATTCGGCCAAGCGTGCCCGTAGATTGTTGCTGTTGTTGTTTTTGTTTTCAGTTACATTTCTTTGTTTGGCTGTTGTTATTATTCAATGCTGACATGTCTTAATGCGAAATCTATTAGCGCCTTCTGTTGCATGCCACACACAAAGCGAACGCCCATCAAGCACGCCCTCTAACACATACACATATATGCACATACATACATACATAATGAAATCTCTAAACTCTCAAGTGAGTTTTCCATCGAGCGCTGGCACGAGTAGGTGTAATTCGAGAAACCTGTTGGGCCGACCGGAGTGGAGTAGAATGGGCGAGCTGTGCACATCATCTGACCACCCCCTTCAGGCAGTCGCTTGCTCTATTTAAGTAATTGCAGTGGAAAATATGTGCTTTCAATTTGTTTCGCATTCATACTCGCACAAGTACTTCGAGCAAAGATAGACACTCATGAGCAATTGTTACTGGTAATTGTTTGTTGTTGTTTTTGCAAGCAACTCTATATGTTTGTGTGAGCATGCTGTCTGCCGTCTGCTATTTGCCGCATGTTGCTGTCATACTATTACTTTTTTATGTTGACGCAAAAGTATTGAATTACCATTAGAACGGAGCCGAGCGCAACAATAGTGATGAGTACGGCGGAGTGGAGAGTGCTGAAGAAAGCTGAACAAGCTTTTATTTGGTATATTTGTGGCTTCGGTAGCAAATCACAGGGTGTAGTTGGTGTTGTTGTTGTCGTCACTTTTTTTGTTGTTTTGCATTGTGTTTTCACATTTTTATTAGTATTTTTGTTGTTGTTGCTTGTATTACTACATTTCTGGATGTTGTGTTTTTTGTTATTGTTATTATACTTGTTGTTGTTGTTTTTAACTTTGTTGTTGTTGTGCTTTTGTTTTTGTTATTATACTTGTTGTTGTTGTTTTTACGTTTGTTGTTGTTGTTGTATTTTGTTATTGCTATTATACTTGTTGTTGTTGTTTTCACATTTGTTGTTATTGTTTGCGCCTTTGTTGCTGGTAATATCTCTACATGTTGTTGTCCTTAGCTTTATTGTTGTTGTTTGTGTTTTTGCCTTAGTTGTTGTTATTTTACCGTTTCTTTGCATTTTTGTTGTTGTTGTATATCTTGTTGTTTTCAGTTTCACATTTGTTGTAGGTTGTTTTTGTTGCTGTTGTCGGTTACGTCAATGGCATGAGCAGGTGTCACGCTGAGCGGTGGTTGGCCCGAGTTAATATGCCATTTCCCACAGGACTTGTGAAAATTCATTAGTTTCTTTTCAAGATTTCAACGCGCTCTGTCACTTGTCTAATATTCTTCGCATTCACTTTCAGTTTATTTATGTATGTATGTGTATATTTGGAAGATAGCTATATTATCTTTGTTGTTGCTTGTTTTGATTTTTTTTTTATAATGGCAATACAGAAACAACTTCAGGGAACTTAGATCATTGTGAGTTATTTTCTCCATTCAAGCGCAATCCTAGCAATATTTGCTTCATTGAATTGTATAGATTTGTAAAATCTTGTTTCGAATATGGTTCCTGGCTGGAAACGGAAAGATTGATGAGTCAGTAAATTCAGCTTTCACGTGGAAACATCCATAAATGGATTGAGGTCGAGCGACTTCGCCGGGGTCCAAAAAATGGTTATCTGTAGTACTAGATTTCAGCATAGGAATTCACCAATCTACTTGTTTATCTTCGTATCGGAAGACATATCTCCAGTACTTTAAACGTGCGTACGCTGTGAAGTTCTAGCATCGACTCCGATCACTACCTTGTTGCAGCCAAGATACGCATCCGCCTCTGTGCAGCAAAAACGAGTTTACAACTGCGCTGTAGTCACTTTTTCTCTTCGCTGGCGTTAATTGCAGATTCCAATTGTAGCCAGGTCTTTCTAATGAAGTGGAGGTCTTCCTCTGCTTCCACCGACGGGTATTCCGTACAATACTTTCAGACGTGGGGCGCTTTCAACCCTTCGCACGACATGACCTAGCCAACGTAGCTGCTGTCTCTTAATTCGCTGAACTTTATCTCGTGGATTCATCAGCTGTTGCCACCGTCCATGTCACTGCATCATATAGCAGGATGGGGACAATGAGTAGACCTGTAGAATTTGGTTCTTGTTCGTCGAGAGAGAACTTTACTTCTCAATCGACTAATCCGTCCGAAGTAGCACCTGTTGACAAGAGTTACTCTGCTTTGGATTTCGAGGTTGGTATTGTTGTTGATGTTAATACTGGTTCTAAGATAGACGAAATTATCTACGACTTCGAAGTTATGACTCTTAACTGTGATGTGGGAACCAAGTCGCGAGTGCGACGACTGTTTGTTTGATGACAGGAGATATTTCGCCTTGTCTGAAACCTAACCTCGTTTGGTATCGCACGATCCAGAGAGCTCATTTCCGATCTTCACGGAGCTTTTGGTATTGCTCAACGTCAGTTTACACAGCCGTATAAATTTTCAGGGATATAACGCGGTATAAAGACAGATCCTTTTCGTGCTGTCAATAGTAGTTTTCAAATCGACAAAGAGGTGTTGTGTGGAGATCGTCTTTTCATGGATCTTTTTTAAGATTTGGTGGATGGTAAATGGTCTGTTCTTGATTTTCCAAGCCTAAAGCGACCTTATTAGTTCCAATTAGTTTGTAGGCGGCGGGCTTTAATCTTTCATACAGTGCGCATATAACACATATGTAGGTTTCATATAAATTGACCGATCGAAGTGAAGATAAAGATATTTTTTACAATTTCTTGCTATAAGAAATGCACTTGTGATGGGTATTATAGCAGCCGAAGTTAACGATTTTTTTTTTGTTTGTTTTAACTTGATTTCAAAAAAACTTTTAAAAAAATTTTATTATGTTTTGACGTTCTAGATAAAAAGAATTGGGGCAACTTTGAACTAAGATTTGCATTCTTAGAAGCGAGAGTGAAATGAAAGGGATTAAAATTTTATTAAATGTATTTAGGACTAATAAACCAGTTGAACGACCCAGTATGCAAACCGTTTCTTACTTATTTCCTCCAACCTCATCAATTATATATTTTTCAAGTCTTTTACTTTTGCTTTTTACTTTCTTTTCAAAATCTATAGCACTTGTTATCGATACTGTCAATATTATTTGTAGTTGCTGTTGTTGTACGGTTACCCAAATTCATTGTGGCATTTATTATTCCGTTTGACAGCATTTGTAGTTCATTAAAATTGTAGCAGTTTCGCCGCAATTTGCCAAGCACTACATGTATACAAATAAATATGCACATATACATATACATCTTTACATACATATATGAAATACATATATGCGTACATGGACACCCATGCACTTCTCGCTCCCTTACCACACTTAGCGTGCATTTCTTTGCCTTGAAAAGCCTGTGATGTCACAACCCACACACGTCAGTCCGTGGATTTATATCCGTAGATAGTTACTGTTGAAAAACGCTCGGCAAAATACGCTTGTGAATGACACGCAGCAATACAATAGTATTTTACGATACACCTACTAACACCGGCACAACCGGCCATCCTCATCTCTTGGCTGACATCAAAGGACACAATGGTTGCTTTGTCAGTTCTTCCTGCCAGTGCGTTCCCGTTTTTTGTATAACTTTTTTTTCTATTTTCCGAAACTATTACCACTTTTATGAAATCTTTGAATTTTTTTAAATATTATTTGTAAGTTTGGTTGTGTGATTTTGTGATTTTTATTCGAGGAACTGCAGTTTCCCACACTCTGATTGCCGCACCGACGACGTTGACGTTGCATGCAACAACATTACCTGTCAAATACTGAAGCGGCACAAAGGAAGTGTACTCCAGACGCTCGCCAGGCGTTCCAAACATTTCCTTTCACACTTCCTATGAGCACCTATACAAATGCACACGTATGCATGTGTGTGTGGAAACTACCTGCAATGGACGCGCTGATTTCAAATTGGCTTCTGAATTTTGTTGTTCATTCACCTCCACTGATTATTGTCACCGGCACTCTCCCCTTTTGTCCATAAGTCCACACACACACATACATACATATACTAATATGCTTTGGCTGCAAATTAGCTCGGTTCATTAACGAACTGTCGCAATGTCTAATGTCTCGCCTCATTTTTCGGCCAAAACTAATTTGACAATTGTCACCTCGAAGAAAATCAAAGTCATCCCGACAAATTGGTAACACCAACGTAAGGTCAACACAAATACAAACATACAGATTATACGATTCCAATCAGCGCTCGCATTCTGTATTCTAGCTGTGTAGTTATATGGAGAAATCGTAACCGATCTGCTTTACAATTCGTCTTTCCATTCACCTTTCCATTCGTGTTTCCTAACTGCCGCAGTGTGAAATCGCTGTTGACTCGGTTGATCATTTGCCGCCACTCCCGCTCCCGCTTGCGCTGCCATCGCCCATAATTCTAACTGTGAAAATTACTTCGTTATGCTGCGCTGCGCTCTGCTACTCTGTCGCCTGGGGTCAGCGTCGTCGCACTGAGACTTTGTTTTGATTTCTATTTCGATTTGCCCATTCTCATCCGGGTCCGCTTTCCACTCCATCAACTCAATTGCCGATCACTGATCTGTTTCGAATTTGTTTGGTAAATTTTCACTGTAGTCGCCTTTGTTCGCGCACAATCGTAGGCAGGAAACATTACAAAGGAAGAGAAGTTTTTACCACTACAGGAAGGAAATTCGTTGGCTGCTCTCATTCTGCTCCTACTTCCACTTTTCTTCAATGAGTCGACTCGTATAGCGGTTGTGCGCTATGAGTTGAATTTATTGCCTGTCAACGGTTTATTATTATGGCAGTGATTTGTTTACATGAAGTCAGCGAAATGCATTGTCCGCGCTCAATGGCGCAGCTTAAAAAAGGTGAAACGAAATGAACCAATAAATAACCATAAAAAATATTTTCGGGTAATACCCAGTGGAGGGGGAAGATATTTGAACAAATATGAGCTAAAAAGCTATAATACACTTGATACATATATACTACAAATTCCTTACAAGAGCCTGGTTCCGATTGTTTGTATGACAGCTACATACATATATGCTATAGTTGTCTGATCTGAACACTTTCTTAGGAAATATCTCGTCAAATGAAAAATATAATGAAAATGATTCCGATTGTTCAGTTTGTAATGAAGCCATATACTATAATGGTCCGATAAATGAGCAACTACTTGGTGAGTAAAGGACGAGTGCAAAATATCAGATCAATGTTATCAAAAACTGAAGGGCTGGCTCCGCATATATACAGACAGAAGGACGTACAGGCGTATAGAGGGTGCGCGCACCGACTGTATTCGGTAGAGGAAGTTGTCAGTTGTCTCCGAGCACCTGGACAAACATTTTCGCGTGACGAGTTTCTCTAAGTGGTGCAAGTCGAAAATGCAGCGTTCGTTAGAGCAGAGGTACGCGATTAAATTCTGTGTGAAAGATTCTTGGTGAATCTGCGACAGAGACGTTTGATATGATCAAGCAGGCTTACCCAGATGTTGCTTCAGCAACACCACCAGGCCTTTTGGAGGGCCGGGAAGTAGTCACTGATGAATGAGTAAATTCAAAGTGAAAATGATGCTCGTTGTCTTTTTTGGCATCAAAGGCATCGTCCACCTTGAATTTATTCCTACTAGACAAACCGCCAATGCCAAGTTGTACGTGCAAGTCCTCAAGAGACTCAAACCATAAGACATCGCAGCCGATTAGAAGCTGCACCACGACAACGCTCCGGCTCATACCGCCTTCCTTGTGAATAGCTACCTAATCAAGGCAAGCATCCCAATGCTTCCGCAGCCGCTCTACAGAACCGATGCGGTCCCCCGGACTTTTTTTGTTTCCTTGCCTGAAAAGGGCGATGTAAGCAAGCATTTTGAGACGACAAAGGGGAACCAAGCTGCATGCACCTCGGCTCTCAAGACTATTCCGCGGAAAGCCTTCAGTAGCGCCTTCAATGCTTGAAAATCGCGCTGGCAGCGGTGTATCGACGCAGAAGGCGCCTATTTTTTAAGTTTTTAAAGAATTGTAACGATTAGTTCAATAAATTTCTTTAAATCCGAGATTTCTTCGATTATCGCATTGCGTGAATGCGTGAATACGTTCCTAGGCGCCGAATAGATAATGTGAAATGATATTTAGTAACGCATTTGACTAAAGTCGAGGATTTCAGTAAGAAATCTTCAAGGATAAAACCAAAGTCAGTGTTCAGTCAAACACTTGTGACGTCTAACAATTTTATCAAAAATTATATCTTCTATTATCAAAATTTCAAGAATTTCGAAAACGCAAAAGCGTTTGTTCGTGTACAAACTGAGCTAACTGTTCGTCTCTGGTCGGGTATTCTAAATGTGCTGATTAAGTCTTTAAAGCATATTCTTATCACAGAAGAAAACTAAGCAGAGTAAAAAGTTTGTATCGTTTCTGTTAGAGTTCGTGACTGTGAATTAACTTTGAGAAGAACTTGAGTCGGATATTTGGTTCGTGAAATACCTGTATATACTTGTATTTTAAGAGAAAGTTTTGGCATATTGAAGAAATTAAAAAAACGCTGAGGATACTAATCAATTGCTTGACGGTAGTTGTTCGGGCGAAGCAACCACTGTTTAGTGGTTTAATAAAAATCCAAACAGAGCACCGAAATATATATGCACTCTGTAGACTTCTAACAAAAGGTTGTTAGGGAGGTGAAGGTAAAAAAAAAATATACAAAATGATTTTGGATGACCTTAAAGTGAGTTTTATCGCGATAACTTACACTCTTAAGGTGTCAAAGGAATTCTTGGATTTATGAACGATGAAAGATTTGGGTAGGCGAAACCTTTGACGCCATCTTTTCTTTTCGGGTATTACTTAAATCAACGGTTCATGAAATAATTTTCACGACTGTTGTGGAAATGTAGACAAATTCGAGTTGACATTATTGGATCGCTTGAAGGGCGAATTCGCGGATAAACTCGAATTTAAAGAACAAGAATATGCAGTTTTTTCAGAAATAAACTCCATTTCAAAAATCTATCAGAACGTTAAAAAAGTCACGTAAAATTGACATGGTATTGTCTAAATGTGGAAAAAAGAAATGCAATTTTTAGCTACAATGAAGGAGCAGTGGCTCACACCGAACCTTATTTTGTAGCAAATGGACCGATTGAACTATTAAAATGGTATCGAAAAGTGAGGAGATCGCTATAAACGATGACAATTATGTTGAATTAAAAAATAAATACTGATACCCAAAAGGAAACGTTGAAACCCTATAATGCATAACAGGTCAATTGAAAAGTCCACCGCCTGCCACATAGATGGCACTATTAGAACTAAATCCATATGATTTTCTAGTTAGGCCTAACCTTCAAAAGGCGAATGCATTTAACAGCTGTGGGATCATTGGTTTGTAAATTATGTCATTTTCAATGAATCAACTTTTCTTAATGTGAAAACAATGTATAAAAAGGAATTTCTCGTGTGAATAAAATATTGCTTTTTGAAGAGAAAAAATAAAATTGAAGCAAAAACTTGGCTTGATGACTAGTTTCCGTAACTGTGCCTGAAAAATTAACCACCAAGAATTGGTATCTTAAGTTTTGATGTGGTAAAATGAATATCGTAGGGAGTGAACGCAGAGGTTGTTACCGATGAAGGTCCACAAAATAGTTTTTGAATTTGTTCAAGTTAGACAAGCACTGTAATGATATAAACTGATCGTGTACACCATATTATTCCGAATATTTGGGTATGAGAAGGCTCTGTGCAATGAAGT
Source organism: Bactrocera latifrons (assembly GCF_001853355.1). Classification (NCBI taxonomy): domain Eukaryota; kingdom Metazoa; phylum Arthropoda; class Insecta; order Diptera; family Tephritidae; genus Bactrocera; species Bactrocera latifrons. The sequence continues at coordinate 921,381 of NW_017537556.1, read as the reverse complement.
TGTCGCGTGAGCTCTCCTTTGACGACGAGCTGATGATTCGGAGCAGTGTTTGAACATGTTCAAGCGTTATAAACCCGAGTTTTGGCGTCGATATGTGACAATAAATGAAATATGGCTCCATCATTTCACTCCGCAGTCCACACACAATTAACTCATTTCAAAGCGCAAGCAACAATTTCGATTGACTACCTTGAAAAAGGACAGACCATCAACAGCGTCTATAACATATCGTTATTGAATCGTTTGAAGCACGAACTATTTCTTAACTATTTCCAGTTTTCAGATCTTAAATGCTTGCTGGGAAGAAATCTTCGTGCAATGAAGAGGTGATCTGCGAAACTGAAGAATATTTGAAACCAAAAATGCTATTGAAAAATTGGAGGGTGGCTATAATCAGGTAGGTTCCTAGGGAAAATAATTCGAACCAACAGGTACTACTTTGAACTGAGTAAGCAATTGAGAAGTAAAGTCATCTCTCGGCATGGACGATGACAATATCTGATGAGTCGACGTTACGAGGTTCTGCGGAAGATTTGTGATCCTTTGCGCATTGGTAACGCTGAATATCGCAGTCGTTGGAGCGATGAGCTGTTCGAGATATACGAGGACATTGACATAGATCAGCGAATTCAAAGACAGCCGCTACGCTGGCTAGATCATGTCGTCCGAATGGACGAGAACACTTCAGCTCTGGGAGTAGTCGCACAGTACCCACCGGGGAAGCAGAAAGAGACCTCCACTCCGTAGGAAAGACGACCTGGAGGAGGACCTGGCTGCCCTTGCGATCTTTAATATACTTTTATGTCATACAATAAATAAAGAAAATGTGAATGGTATTCTAGCTTCCCTAAAGACGTCTATGTATCTATTTATTTATGTATGTATATACTCATATGAGTTATTTCATTGTCATGCCGTGCGACAGCGAAGCAATTATTCTTGATTACCCAATACTAACGACTGGCCAATGAGAAAAAGACCAAAAAACAAAAAAAAACAAAAAAAAAAAAAACAAAAAAAAAAAACAAAAAAAAAAAAATAACAAACATTTTACCAATCAATATTTCTTTAGCGGAGATAGTAATTAATTGATCGTACCATTATTGCAATGACTAGCAGTTGCCAGCTTAATAGTCCACCGAAACAGTAATTTGACATAAAGGAAAATATGTGGATACACACAGACAAATCGCTAGTATACGATTATAACATACACTTATGTATGTGTGTGTATGCATTTATACCATTCATGTATTATATAAATATATGTTTGTATGCGATACTTATTTCTGTATACGTGGTAACTAATTTAGCTGAATTAATTGTATGTTTTTTCGATGTTCTATTGCAGGTCTAATCTTTAAAGTAAACATTTCTAATTTAGCTTCTGAGCATAAAAATCACTCACTGCTTAACGCAAGTGCCTAATTATGGAGTGACAAGAATGTAAGTAAGTATTTTTGCCTAATTAACCGAAACCTCATGTCATCCAGTGGCATGCAATGTCAATTAGAGAAAAGGCGCAAATTGATTTCTTGTTAAAGCGTAAATTTGTAAGTCTAGATTTACTTTGCAGTGTAAAAATAAATGGATTGTTATAGATATTATATGCGTATGTATGTATGTATGTGTATGTACGAAAAACCAAACAATATATTCATCTCACATAACACAGATGCTTCATATCACTCTTTACATAAAGGGCTTGACTGCTGAGTCACCTTTCGATCGGCCTGGTGCATCTTAAATGCAACACTGTTTCGCTCAGCTAAAAAACTTTGAACAATTTAAGTAAGTATATTCTTTACACACAAAGCCTATAAAGCTAGAGCTAACTCTCTGCGAAAAAGGTAAACATTTTATCGAGAAATCTATCAAAGGCGAAGTAGTCGAGGCTGGTATTGAAGACAGCTTAGTTTCACAGGTAATATTGAGCAGTCAGCCAGCTGAAACGGAGGGAAGAATATGTATGTAGACCTTTCAGCCACGTTCCCGCATTGTATTTGTAGTAACAAAGAGATACTACTGAAGCTGTTGGAAGTTCGCACATCATTTTTTATAGGTTTGATAGCCTTAGGAAAAATTGAGTGGTAGAACTAGAGTAATGAAGAAGCACAGAAAAGCGGGGGGACAAACTTACAACCTTTTTCTATATGGATCCCAGAAGGCAACACTATCATCCATCTTGTGATCCACCATTCATTATTAGATAATATTTTATAGACCACGTCCAACACACAGTGAAGAAAATATAGCAACCGTAGCTGAGATTGAATTGAGTTGTATTTAACAAGTTCACAGAAGATCCGAAGGTTTCGAACCAAATTTTGTTTAGTGATGAGGCCTTAAGACTAATGAAAACGCGCAAAATTTTTGCTTCTGAGACGAAGAGCAACCTGAAGAGCTTCTAGAGATGCCATTTCATACAGATAAACAACGCTTTGGTGTGGTTTGTGGATGGGTGGAATCATCGGTCCATAGTTTTTCTAATATGATGCCGGTGAGAACCTAACCGTCAATGGCGACCGTTATCGCGCCATGATATCCGACTATTTCATCACTGAAATTGAAGCTCATGATCTCGTCGACATTTGGTTTCAACAAGACGGTGCTACTTCCCACACATCGCATCCAATCAATGGATTTATTGAAAGAAAACTTCGATGAGCCGATAATTTCACGTTTTAGGCCGGTCGATTGGCCACCAAGATCGCGCGATATCACACGGCTTGACTCTTTTCTTTGCAGATAAATATGAAAAATTTAATGTCTATACGGACAATTAGGCTTCGATGCAGGCCTTGCAACAAATCATCACGCGTATCATTAGCCAGTTACCAGTAGCGAACCTCGAAAATGATTTTCTTTAAATATTTGTAACAAGTGTCTAAGAAAATATGTAAAATATTTAATAATTCCAATTTTTTATACCCCTTAAAAAATTTGATCTATACGTAATTATGCATTATTTATTTCCTACAAGGCCCTTGAGCGTTAGTTCATTTTTGGTTGCTAACTTTGCTAAATAAGATTTATCTTCGTGGTTCATTTCTTTAATATTTAGTACTTTTCGCATGAAAAATTGCTAACAGTTGTGAAGCCAATACTTAAAGGTTTAAATGTTTGATACACAGCGAGTAATGAACGGCAAAATAAATACAAGAGTTGTTTGCTAAATTTGGTAAAAAAAAAATTATTTGGCACCTTGACAAGCATAACTTTTTTTTTTTACTAATAACACGACTAAGTTCAATACTACAAAATGCATCTAAATAGTTGAAGTAATAACGCAAAATAGGGAAAGTCAAGAAAGACAAAAATTAATTAACACTTATTCACATTCATAAGCATAACAACCTTTAATTGAAAAAAGAAAATAATTAAATAGTTATTTCAAGCTAGCAGACCCTCCCATCAAATATCCTATAATCAGACATGGTTCACTGCTTCACTAATCCGTCAACTCTGGTATACCCTCATGTCTCTCGCAAATCTGCGAGCAAAAACGAAGTCAATAGAAGCTGTCTTACCGACATAGAAATCTAAATGGTCAGAAGCCCCTGTCAATTTCAGTATATTTACACCATATAACAGACAATTTTCTTAATTCACAAACCATCGTTTTCATAACTGCACTATTTGATTCCTAAACCTTGTATGGGCTTCCCCTTAGCTGTGTAAAATATTGATACTTTACTCGCCTTATCCTCAATATTTGGGTTCCACGAAGTTTTCCTGTCTACGTATGTATAACCCATTAAATTTCATCCGAAAAATTAAACTAACTATACAATTTCTTTCTAAAATAGTGTACCGTCGACAAGCAATGCAAGTTTTTGTTTGCTATTTTATCTGATATATTACTTAGTTGTCTTATGAATATACCGACAGATTCGTTCTAACTTTTGCGGTAGTTCGACGTCCGGTGTTTAGAGATTTTTTTCTATAAGTACACCGGACACTATCTTTGGCTTGTATTTAATTTTGTAAGTTTTCCAATATAAACAAACGTTTAATAAAGCCAAACCCAAAGACGCCGAAATAGTTAAAAGTTGTTCTTCTAACAAGAAGAGCAAATGTACCACCTTCCTAATATACGCATAGCGTTTTTCCACTTTGAACTAGAATCGTGGGAGTGCTTATTACTTAATTCAAAAAAGTGAATTTTCGAAATATGGTCCACGCTTTATATTGTATCTTTCTAGTTATAATAATTTTTGACGTAATACAAGCAAATATATTATCAGAAATATTTTCAGTTACCTATGCATGAAATCGTGACATCTATAATATAAATATTACTGAGTTCTACGAACTCGCCGAAGCCACACTTCGACTCTCAGAAATCGAACCATAAAAACTTATGTATTTTAAMATGACATTGMYTKTCATAATTTGGAGAAGTTTAACCCAAAAAAATTCACCAGTTCCAAAATACTGAGCGAAGCAGAGTTGAAGAACTTAAGTGAAGTTGACCACAAGTCAAGCTTACAAAAACTGTTCAACGACATGCGACGAATTCTCTTTCTTTTCCGATCTTACTCCGTCTTTCTAAATAGTGAGAGTCAAGACCTGGTGGCTGTGCTCTAACTGTTATTTATTTGAGTTTCTTTTGATATACAGCAGACTAAGAAGATAAAGAAGAGTTCTTGACAAAATTATCTACACATCAAAGAGCAGATGCAATGTAACTCAGCTGTCTTTAATATACTACTATTAATATCGGTATATATTTACATATTATAACTATTAGATAACGGTTGCAATATAAGTCACGTCTTGGCAAATCATTTCCCATTCGTATATCAGATCAGTTGAAATGCAGTTGGCGTTTGCACTTTTGGTTTCTCTGCTGACCTTTTTGGACTCGGCGCACAGCACAGACTACTGTAACCCCGATTTATGCCGTCATGGAACGAATATTGCCTGTAACAATGATGGGGTAAGATCAAAAACTAATAACGAACCCGAAACTCGAAAACGGTCCAAGAGCTTATGTCCGTTATTTTTTAGCAATTCTCTTCAAGTTGCATAAATCCGAGAATGGTGGAACTAACAGACGCGGAAAAGGAAGCTTTAGTCAATACGCACAATATAAAACGGAACATTGTGGCCGGTGGTAACATAATGTTGAAGCCAGCTTGTCGCATGGCCACCATGGAGTGGGACGATGAGTTGGCCTCTATGGCGGAGTTTAACGTGAAACGTTGCGAAATCGAGAACGACGATTGTCGCAACACTGACACCTTTCGGCATTCGGGTCAAAATATAGCTTGGATGAATTTTTATGGAACACCGAATATTACAAACATGGCGGAGCGTGCAATGGATTTGTGGTTTAATGAAATTATGGACACCGATCAGGCAATTATCGATAAATATCCACGTCATTACAGCGGCAAGTAAGTATTAGACATCGCAAACAATCGATAAGTTTGTAGAATGATTATTTATTATTTTGTTAGCGTTATTGGTCATTTCACCGTTATGATGGCCGATAGGAATATTCGTGTGGGCTGCGCTTCGATCATCTACAGACAGGAAGGCGATGATTTCGACGGTTTCCTATTAGCTTGTAACTATGCAACGACGAATGTTGTGAATTTCCGCATTTACAAATCGTGTTCGGAACCAGCAGTTGAATGTGAAACCGGTAAAAATCCTGATTTTCCAAATCTTTGCTCCACAAGTGAATCATACGATCTCAATAAATTTGTATAAACCAAGTGAGCTCAAATAAAATAGAGAAAGGTACGAATGTGTGAGTGACTAAATCATGGTGGGCTCTGATTTTGTATATCACTATCGAGACAATTATAAAGTGGGAATGGTCCTTTCAAAGAATTTGAGTGAGTTTTTGTAATCTATAATTTTATTTCGGGAAAGAATTATGATGCTTGGCTAATTTTCACCAACTTAGACCCTATAAATAGTTGCACGGGGCATGGACGCAATGTAGAGATCAAACTATTTTTAATCTTTCTAATAGTATAATAATCAGATCTAGAGATTGCGGCATATTTTATTGAATACTTCTTGAAAAACTTCCTTTGAAGTTAATTTACTTTCTTGAGATTTTGTTATATAATTTTGAGGATTGCAGTTGAGTTCACAGTAATTGGTCGGGCAAAAATCGAGGTTCGTACCGGTTACGCAGAGCTGACTATCGTGGGAACGGATAATGCTGTCAATCGTGATAGTAATTTAAAATTTATTTCAGCAATTTGTCAAAAGTCTCGACTGAAGCGTTCCCATAATAAATAAATTACTATTTGGGGAGCATCATAATCTAAACTCTCTAATCTATTACATTGATCGCAATCCAGGTACTGACCGAGAAAAGAGATCCATGCTTTGGGTTTGAGAAATATAAATATATTTAGATTTAAAGAAAAGTTTGCCACTTCTGAATTAGAGGAAATGGCTTAAAACTGCAGATTTACGAAAGCCGAGATAGACCTATCCGTCAGGAATGAACTGCAATTGACATACAGATATTCTCCGTTCCATATTGTGCTTAGGAGTTAATCCAAGTTGAATATGGTCTTACCATCCTCTGTGAATAATTCAACTAGTGATAGGTCACATCGCTGCTTTTCAGCAGCTTTTTCGATCAGCACTATATAGAAGTGGTGACTTATTCCTACCTATACATTGTAGTGTCCTATCCTATCAACTCCTTCGTACAAAATTCTTTGATCGGTAAGTCGCTTTACCTTATAAAAAGAGTTTTTAGGACACTCGTTCGGTCAGTCATCACTTATCTCCTCCATCCCTATTCCTCTTCAAAATCGTAACTTTCGATAGAGCCCAAACATAGACAAAAAGCCTACGACAAAGTAAAAAGTAGGAACAGTAAACTTCACGAGGCATATTATAATAAGTTGTTCAAAAATTCACTATTCCCTTTAGTTAGATTACGTAGAGTGGTTGTCCTACAAGCACCCAGGCCGTTAGGAGGCGCATTGTGATATCATCCCTTCACTCTATTGTTTCCTCTCTGAACGAACTTCGCACTTCTGATGAAATTTATCAATACAAAAAGTCGTCGATAAACAATTGTTGATTGTTAAGGATGTTTTTTTTTTCAAAAATTAACAAAATGGCGGCCTCAGCAAATGTTTTCTAAATTTTTAGGAAAAAATCAAATTTCATTGGTCTTAAAAAAATGGAATTTTTGAAAAGCCAAAAATCCTTCAACTTGTCCCGAGTTTATTATGTATTCTAAAAGCTGTATAAATTTCATTAAAATCTACTGAGCGGTTTTTGAGTTACAGTTGTCACCAGTTCAAAAAACATGGTCTTGAGAAAAACGCGTTTAAAGTTTCATACTAGCGCTTGGAAGTGCCCGAGCTCTCTTTGTTATTTGTCGAATAACTCAAAAAATAATTATCGGATCAATGTGAAATTTTCAGATAATATTTTTAAGATATCACACTTAACGAAAATACAAAACAAAAAAATATTTTATTGAAAATTCTGACTACCCCTAACCCCTTAAACCGTAGCCGAACAGCACTTTCTTCTAATTGCTGTATCTTTATAACGAATTCGAATTTTTAAAAATCACTTTTCTGCCGTATTCTTTACAAGTTAAGAAAGTAATTTATGAGAAAATAAAATCGATTTTTTGAGTATATTACTTGGGATGGCCCCCTTTATATCTTTAGTAAGTAAATTTGTATAAAGAATTGTGTTCAACTTCAACTCTGTGATTTTGAAAACTATAACTATAGTTACATATACTTAAGTATAAAAGGGGTGTAGAAGAAATGCGGATAGAAGAGTAAGTGTGTGAATTCACCTCGTTCTCTCTTTTGAGTTTATTTCTGCTTTTTTTGTTCAAAAAACAACAGCGAAATCTCTCAGTTTACCGACATTGAAACAAATTGATAATTTAACAGCTAAGGCTAACCAACGGTGTAAAAAAAGTATGGTAGAACGACGTCAAAGGCCTAATAAAATACATAGAAACACATAAACAACAAAGAAAAGCAAAACAAAAAAATATGTAGAACGAATAAATAGACACTTCAAATGTACTGAACTAAGACAAATATTTTCCAAATTTTAATCTTTTTTATATTTGACATAAACGTCAACATCTATGGCCAGATGGATGAATAAAATCCATTATATTGTTTTATTAATATTAAATTTTCTTAAGTAATCTAAGTTAAAATAAAAATCAGGAGTTCAACGCGATGTGCGAAATAGGAGCACTAAGAATCGTCCTTGCCACGATAGCACCTGATACTTCTTCGCTGAAAATTTTTTCTACTGAAAATCGCGGCACGACTAATGGCGGCAGGAGAGCTTACATATAGAATCTTCGGGCACAGTTCAAGAGATAATGGCGGTTTGCCAAGCACCGACTACATATAATACTTTCACTTTTCAATTGGTAAGGAATGTTCAGTCATAGAAAAAGATGGTTGACGTGAAGGAATGTTAACTGCAAACACCACATTCAACATATATATGGATGGCTCTGTAATGGAAGACAAAGTTGGGGTGAATATACACTGCCCGCAATTAGGCAAAAAACAGCTTTATAAACTGTCGGACCACTGCAGTATATTGAAACGCATCAGCAGGTAACTCAAATGTTAACATATACGTGAACAGCCAAGCAACAATCCAAGCTTTAACGTCGAGTTGCATCGAGCGTAATAATATAATGGACGAGACTGACAAGAGTGGCGTAAGTGCATTACTGTCATGCAGAAATGTGACTTATATTGGTAAACCCATTCAATGTCTATGAACGACGAAATAGATAGGAGCAAGACAGGGATGGTAAAAACACAATTCAACTACATATCTACCAGAGTGCAAAACTGCAAAAGTCATGTGTAAAGCGGTAATTCAGGAGTACAAAAGGTTTTTACTGGCACTCCATGGAAGAGATTTATACGAAAATGGTTGAAATCATCAACAGATCAAAGTCTTGTAGCGGCACATGCCCTCAGAATGTGGCTGACAGATTCAAAGAAATGCAGAAAATGTCAGGATCAATCTTTCGAATTGGCAAGGCAATTCTGTAACCATGGTATGAGACGCTGTAAGAGGGTCCGTGAGGCCGGTGAAGCCACAGAATCAGTCGAAATTTGTGTCAAGCGCTGGCATCCTAAAATACGAACTGTGTATCACGTGACCGCACGCCGTCTGGTATTGATATGGACCAAAACTGGTGTATGAATTTCATATTAGCCTACCAGACTAACCGAACCTAATCTCAACTAGTCTCAATGATAATTTCATAGTGTCAATTGGAAAAAAATGCTAGTTAGATTGATTAAAAGTATAAATTCAGATGAGATGTTAATGCAAATAAAAAATAGAAACACTACAAAGAATTTGATGGACACGGTTGCCAAATGTTCAAATATTTTAATATATATTTTTTTTGTAATAAATTAAAAAAATTTTTACAATCTGTAGGGTTTAATAGCGCTTCAATTAGAAAAAAAATTTGAATGGAGTTGCCACTGTTTTCAAATTTGTATATGAATTAAATACGTAATAAAAGATTTTATTATAAAAATACGAGCACCAAGCTGAACAGATTTTGGAAAAAGTTCTCAACATTTTATTAGAATAATAATTTTTTAGACGTTTAGACATACTAATTTGTTACATGGGTTTACGGGTTTTAAAAAATCGAAGTTTTTATTATCTTATTAAATTCTACAACGCATCTAGAATATTGTACCAAATTTGGACGAACATTTTTTTCGATTACAACTATATTTGAAAAAAAGAATTCTCGAAATTTTCATTTTTTTTTTGTAAAAATGTAAGCCAAGAGTCTAATTCTAAATTTTTTCATTCGATTTAAGTTAAGGTTTTAACTAAAAAATGGATGTTTTTTTAATTTAGATGATCCAATGAGGAGTTATGCTGCTAACGCGGACGCAGCTTTTTTCCGAGGGGTCACCGGTAATGGCGTCGAAATGGCCGAGTTTAAAATATTTTTTCCCATACATTTCAGAATTTTATGTTTATAGCGTATGTTTGTAACTATAAAAAATTGTAATAAAATATTTAATATTTTATATGAGAAAACTGTTTTCGAAAAAATTTTGTTTTTTTCCCGAGGAAATCCAATATATTAAAATATCCGCGTACTTCTTTGGCAGTTGTACTATATAGTACTTAACTGAACATGTAACTGATGTAAAGAATAATCCGAAGATACACCCCCAAATTCACTGAGAAACTGCATCATTTAATAAAGCTCCAACGAAGAAAAAAAAATGTTAATTGAACTTTTTTTAACCATTCCTAATTATATAACCGCAGCTGTTTGCAATATTTGTTAATTATTTTAGCTTAAAATAAATACAAAACGAATTTTGTTGTTGAAGTGTTATCTAATGTAGTTAAGAAACAAGTAAGGAAGGGCTAAGCTCGGGTGTCGCCGAACATATTATACTCTCGCTTGATAAAGTGATAATCGAGATTTCATTATCCGTCATTTACATATTTTTTTATTTTGCTATAAAATTAATTAGATTAGATCAATTTGTGTACTTTGAGTATTGAATTGTATATTCATTTGTTTTAACTGTATTGAGGACTATGTAAAAAAATAAAAACAATCTTTTTTCGAAGTTAATGCACATTTTATTTCTTACATGAATAAGATTATACAGGTTTGACTTAGAAGTAATAAGTATTATATATTTTAATAATTAAATGTTATATTTTTAAATTCTAAAAAATACATGTAAATATGACCCTTCCTAGTGCGATCCTTTGTACCAAATTTTGCTTTCATATCTTTATTTATGGCTTAGTTATGACATTTTATAGGTTTTCGGTTTTCGCCAGACAGACATCCGGATTTCAACTCTACTCGTCACCCTGCTCATTTTGGTATATGTAACCATATATCTGACGATATATACCGTTATTAGCAACTTTATTGCGAGAGTATAAAAAKGATGCCCTCTGAATTACATGAAAATATCTGAGAGATTTACCGATATTTTCGGTGAAAAATTAGGTTAGACACTGAGTTCTTCGTGTTTTTTTCCACAAGGGATACC